>NC_047651.1:4833757-4838643 GCF_902201215.1 Prunus dulcis
CAAGACTGCGGTTCACGGCCAGTTGTCGGTATGTAGGCCTTTTCATTCTTTTTCTTTCAAACGTAGTTTTTATATTATTTAAATGTATGTAATTAATTTATTGCAGACGAACTACAACTTGGAGGACCTTGACGAAGAGTCGTTGGAGTACGTCAACAGACTCTTCTCTGAGAGGTACAAGCAGTGGAAGAGCGACTTGCACCACCATTTTGAGGCGTTCGATGATCCGCAAGTCTCTCTTCAAGAGGGTTGCCCGAAAGAGCTTGAGGGGCGGGAGGATAGTTGGGCGTGGCTCTGCGCTCATTTTCAGGCGCCCGCTTTTGTGGTAATTTTTTATATTTTATTTTATTTTCTTACAAATGTTTTTTTTATTTTTTATATTTAATTTCAATTTCAACTAATACGTTTTATTTTTTGTATAACAGAATAAAGCCAAAGTCAATAAGGGCAATAGGAAGAAGAAGACTCTTCTCCATCATTCGGGTTTCAGGCCCTTCTCCTATAGGATGGATGCACGACGTCAGGTAATAATAGAATAATTTTTATTTAATTTTTAACTTTTTCATTATTCTTAATTTATTTTTTCGTTCTAATATTTGTCTTCTTTTGTTCAATTTAGGGGGGGTCTAAATTCCCAGAGATCGACGTCTTTGGCGACGTTTATGTTCGGCCTGGGAATGAGTTGGCCGAGTCCCTTCATGTAAGTATTATTTAATTTTAGTTCTTATGTTACGATTCAACTTTAAAGTTCATTATATGAGTGTTTGAATTTATATTTTATGTTATGCTAAACAGATGATGATGGTGGAGAGGAGCCAGTTGGTTCTTCAGGAGTCCGCCTCCCAACTTCCTCCCGATACTCCGATCGAGTCTGTGGATCCTCCACAGGATACTGGGTTTCAGATCTTGACGGAGACATTGGATCAGACTCTAGGGAGGAGACCGGGGACATATTGTCGAGGGATGGGGAATGCCAGGCGGAGGGAACACAGACCCCGTTCATCAGCGCAGTCAAACAGTCAGGTCACTGCTTTGACAGCACAGGTGGCCACTCTTGAGAACAAGTTGTCGGCCATTCTGCAGTCCCTCGCACAGTCCGGCATTCCAGTCCCGCATTTTGATGCGCCGACCTCCGAGCCCGTCCATCCCGAGCATCCACACCAGATGCCGGCCCCTGTAGACCCCCAGACCTCTGAACCGCATGTGCCAGACGATAATGTAGATTTTGGAACATTATTCGATTAGTTTTTTTATTTTCGTAATTATTTTTTAAATCTTTCTCTTATAGCATACATTTATTTTATAAAATAAATTTTTTTTTAATTCGAATTTCATTTTGTTACCCAAAAAAAAAAACCAATTTTATTTTTTTATAAAATAAAAGAAAAGTAGTATTATAATTATATATTAATTATATATATTAGTTTTGCGCGACGAATGGTTTGTCGTCGCGCAAATTTAATTACGTATAATTATTTTTGCGCGACGAAAGTTTTCGTCGCTAAAATAGATTACTGCGACACCAGTATTGCGTCGCGCACAATTTGTGGGCACGTGCCGCGCGACGCAGTTTACCGTCACGCAAAAGATTACGCGACAACAGTGTTTCGTCGCGCAATACGTGTACCCAATTGCGCGACGATGAACTCCTGGTGCCGCAAATATCTACGGGACGTTTTGCGCGACGACATCTATTCGCCGTGCATTGTTTTGGCGACGAATCAGGTTTCGTTGCGCTTAATTTTATGCGATGAATGTCTGATTCGTCTCTGAACTTTTTTTGTAATGAAGGATAACCGTCGCACAAAAATGCGCGACGAGTGATATGATCTGTCGCGCAAAGTCTTTCTTCACGACCTTTGCACAACAGATTACGCGCGACGATTTTTCTGTCGCGCTTTTATTTGTGCGACTACATGTTTGTTTGCGCGACAAAATTTTATTCGTTGCGCAAATACTAAAATGTAGTAGTGATAGTTGCTCCTCCAGTTTAGAATATTTTTATTTCTTCTTCTTCTTTTTTTTTTTTTCTTTATGATATATGGGTATTTTCCATTTTGCTTATACAAATTTTTTTGATTTTCTTATAGTATGGGATTGTTTACTAAGAAGATTTGGGTTTCGTTAGAAATCATGAAGGTTGGAATCGGAAAAACAGAAAGCACTGATGTATGGGTTTTATGGATTTGGCTACTAATTGGCTTTGTTTTTGTATGGTTTTGGCTAAGTTATTCTGTTTCATTTTCTGGTTGAAAGTTTATCTAATTCAGGTTTGATATGCACTTACGAGTTTGGCTTTTGGTTTAAGCATTGCTACAGTATTCTTTGCTATTGTTTACCAATGTTCATTGACCAATATTTTTGTTATTTTTTGCTTTAATAGATGAAACTTTAGAGATGGAAATGAAATTATGGAAGATACTAATGAAAATAATTCAGATTTATTTTTCAATCCTCAAGTAGAAGATCAGCATGTACCAAAAATTGGTCAAGAGTTTGAATCACTTTGAATCATTATTGTTCAAGCTATAATTTTGTATGAAGCTGAACGTTAATTATTGTTGTAGCTTCAATTCCTTTGTCTTGTAATGGAGTCTTGGGACCATCTATTTCATTTATCTCTTTAAATCTTTTTTAAACTTTTGAAGATATCCTGACGCAAACTTTGCAAATCATCCGAAGAAGGCATGACTCTTCGAATCATATCAGGAGATCATAGTTAGCTTCAATATCCCCATCTGCAAATTAAATATAGTTAGTAATTGTAAACATCAGGTAAATACATAGTATAATTAAACAACAGATAGCCAAGGTCATATAAAAAAATCCCACCCAGCAGTACAACACCTCACCAAACTCAAAACAAAACAAAAGTGAGCCAAGTTCATACGAAGACTAAGTAAAACCCAAACCCAAATCAACGAGGATATCCCTATAAAAAGAAATAGAAAATCAATGTAGAGAAGAAGGGAAATGACGTATTGCATATACAGAATCACAAATAGCAATTGATGAAAGCATCGGATGAAGACACAGGAAGAGAAGGTGTTGTGGTGGAAGAAAGAAACAGAGGTTAGTAGATTGGAGGTGTAAGCGTGGGAAATTTTGGCTCTTACCAAAAGACTGAAAAGCTCTGATAGAAATAGAAGTTCTCAATGATGTTTTAAATCTACAGCGTACAAGGAATCTAATGGTCACAAATAGAAGTTCGCATCCACTCCGCACACTTGCACTTCGCAATAGAGAAAGTCCACTATATATATATATATATATATATATATATATATATACTACATACATAGTGGGTACAAATAGGAACATTGACTTTGACTCATGCCAACAATCCCCCTCAAGTTGGTGCATAGATATCGGTAATGCCCAACTTGTCAACTGAGTCTTCAAATCAGTGCTTTGACACGGCATGGGTCAACATATCTGTAAGTTGCTCCGAAGAAGGCACAAAAGGTATAGAAATTAACTTATGCCCTAGCTTCTCCTTAATGAAATGTTGATCAACTTCTACATGGTTAGTTCGATCATGTTGCACCTGATTGTTAGCAATTTCAAATGCAGACTATCACAGTGGTGCTTTGTAGCAGCAGCTAGTCTAAACCCAATTTTAGCAAGTAACCACCTTAACCACAGTATTTCACAAACCCCTTGGGCAATTCCTCTGTACTCAGACTCTGTAGAGGAACGAGACACAACATGTTGCTTCTTGCTATGCCACATAACTAGGTTACCGCCAACAAAGGTGAAGTGACCTAATTTAGAACGTCTATCTATAATATTCCCTAGATAATCTGTGTCAGTGTAACCTTCTAGATCCAAGTGGCCATTTTTCTTAAATATTAAACCTCTCCCATGAGCAAACTTTAAGTAACTCAGAATACGCATCACAACAGCCATATGATCTTCACTAAGGTGAATGCATAAATTGGCTAGCAACGCTTACAGTATAGGCAATATCAGGGCATGTCAGTGATAAATAGATCAATCTCTCAACTAACCTTTGATATCTTTCTTTGTTAGTTGGGATCTGATCCACATAAACCCCAAGTTTACGATTCTTAACAACTGGTTTATAGTCAAGCATTCCAGTATTTGCTAGCAGGTCCATGACATACTTCCTTTATGAAAGAAATAAGCCATGTTTAGATCAAGTGACTTCCACTCCTAGAAAATATTTCAGACTGCCCAAATCTTTCATCTAAATTTTTTTTTTTATGTTGTTAGATTCCTTTTTTATTATTCCATGTCTATTTTCTTGTACATACTTCTTGTTGGCAATTAATATTCAGAAGTTACAAGAGTTTGGGGTTAACTAGAGAAATAAATTTGCTGGGTTAGTTACTCAAATTGTCCTCAAATTTATACCCGAGTTTTATTTTGGTCTCTCAACTAAATTATTCATTCAAATGGTCCACCGACTCTTTATTAATCGACGCATTGGTCCTACAATTACATTTTCTGTTAAATTAGTCATGTGAGAAACACATGCTACATTTGTAAGGGTAAATAAAACTTTTGAAAACAAAAAAAATAAAATTATATGATTAAAAATTAATAAAAAAATTTCTTTATTTTTAAAAATAATTTAAAACTATAAACGAATAAAAAAAACAAAAAGTAACCCTAAAAAAAAAATCAGCCCACCCAACCCCCATCTCATCGTGGGTCTGCAACAGCTCTCTCTCTCTCACTCTCTTCTCAAACAAACCCAGAGCCTTGCAGCCCCAATATTAAACATTTGAAGAGAGGAGAAATAGAGGGAGATATAGGGAAGAGGTGGAGGGGACAAGGAGGGAGGAGAAGATGGGGCGCTAGGGTGCTGGGGCAATGGTTATCGGGCTAGAGGTTGGGAGGCGGGAGAGGGCGATAGTTTT
>NC_047651.1:4843607-4853018 GCF_902201215.1 Prunus dulcis
ATGTCCACAAGAAGAAGCTTGTCAACTAGCCTTCTCACTTCCTTGATCAAGCCCGATAGGACACTTAGTGCTTCTGAATACTCCTTGCTTTCCATCAAAAGAGATGCAAGCCTGGCCTCCACTCGTTGTCGAAGGAAAGTTCGCTTCTCAGGGAAATCTGAAGATCAGATGTGCCTGATCCTCTGCTTGATTTTCTTTACTAAGAAGATCCGTCAGATTTGTGATAGCCTCTTCCTTTATCCGTAGAGCTTCAGAAGAAGAAGATGGGTTTCAAGAATGCGATAAAGAATAGAAATGGCTTCAGATGGCCTCTAAAGCATGAGCAATCGAATCAGTAGTTGCTGGGAGATATGATGAAGACATTGTCAATGCTTTTCTCGTCGTTTATATTAAGGTAGATTTATAATTACCGGCGTAGATTATTTTGTTAAACGTCGTTAAGTTTAATACAACCGACGTGGATTTTATCAACTTCGAAAAAATTGTCTCTCTGATTGCAAATCTGTGTCATCTGTTAAGATTATGATGTGGAGCAGAGTTCCATCTGGTAAGATTTCGTAACCCTTGGGATCTCAGAAAAATCTGATTATGTCGGCGGTTTTCTATATAAACCGTCGTGGTTATTTCAATTCTTGTCATTAAGTAGATCTACCGGCGTAGGATAAGAAAATCAAAGAAAAAAATTGTAAACAAAAATTCTTATTAAGACGACGGTTTAAATTAAAGTTACGACGTATAAAATGAATAAATACGACGTTAAAGATTTAAAGATAACGTCGTAGAACTATACGAGAATGGCGTCGATATATTTATATTTTCCGTCGTTGTACATTAATTTAATACGGCGATATTTTGTATTTTAAAGCCGTGGATTTGTTTGTAATTATACGGCGTCTTATACGAAAACCTCGTCGTGTTATTTTATGAGTAAAAACGGCGGCTTTTATTGAAATCGTCGTCTTTACTTTCTACGTCGGTCGATTCATAACTTCTGCCGTCCTTTGTTGGCTTTGATTTTACACTGCTGAAATCTGTTTCAAATAGACGTCGGTTGTTTAATTAGGTACGTCGTTGTTTTTGAACAGCCATTTGAATCTCCATTTTTAGTTGTCTAAGGTGGTATTACACGACGGTGTTTTTAGAACCGTCGTCTTTTTAAAAACCACGACGGTTTTCACTTAGACCGTCGTTGTTTTCTGGTCGTCTTTTTCACTTTTTGTAGTAGTGTTCTATGGGGTCATTCAAGAAATTTGGGACCTTGACTACCAAAAGTTTACAATCCCAGTCTTTAGGTGTGATTGGATAGATAGTTCTGGTCTTGTAGTCGACGAACTTGGATTTACCCTTGTAGATTTGAGTAAAATTGGACATAGGAATGACCAATTTGTTTTGGCTTCTCAAGTCAAACAAATATTTTTTATTGACGACCCGATGCATCGTGGTTGGTCGGTAGTGTTATCAATGCCTAATAGAGAATATAATGATGTTATTGGTGATGAAGTCTTAGGTGATGTGATAATTGAGTGTGAGCCATTTACTAGAGGGATGCCAAATGTTGACACATTTGATGAACTGGTGGGTGAGTTAGGTAGTCAAAATATTCGAGGTGGGTGTGAAGATATATGGATTGAATGATGCTTATGTAATTGGCAGTGTATGACATTAATTTTGTAATATATTGTAATGTCATTTCTTCACTTTCATTATACAGGTTTTGGCCACAAAACAATCAGTGCAAAAAATACTGGATCCAGATTACATCATTATATTCTGCATAAAAAACGGCGTCTGTTCAAATAAAACACGACGTTATGGTTAACCATTTATTCAGCATATTTACCGACGTCTTAAAGCAACGTAACAATGAAGAACCACGACGCTATTGTGGAGCAATTATCCAGGATATCACGTCGGGGAAGGATTAAGAACCGCCATGTAATTCAAAATAACACGACTCCAATCCCATAATACCGACGTCTAAAAAGCGAGATAAATTATCTGAACATTAATTTGGAACCGACGTTGTTTAATACGTGCGTCGTAAATAATGACGTTGTTTAGAAGTTCAACGTCGTCTACATTAATAAGTGCGTCGTGAGTAATGAATACATATAAATACAACGTCCACTATATAAATGCCACCGACGTTGTTTCGCATTTCAACGTCAACTACATAAATACATACGTCGTATATAATGACACTGACAACTATTTACACGTCATCTTTTTTAGAAAAATCGAAGTGGAAAATTTATTTCACGACGGTTATTTTTAAATAAGAGACGTAGTAGATTTCAATAACGTCGTCTTCTCATGTATTTAAAGATGTCATATTTTTTCTTGTCGTGAAAATTATATTTAACGGCGTAGTGTTTTAGTTTTCGTCGTTGTATGTCTATCTTGCGGCCTTGTTCTTTCAATATGTGTCATATTTTTCCTTTTTAACGACGGTGATTTGTTTGAGTTGGTCGTCTATTCTCATCCTCGACAAATTTTTAAAACTTTAGCAGACTAAACACGTCTGTTTTTATTTGTTTTCGACGTTGTTTTATTTAACAACGTCTAATATTTATCGTCGTTGTTTGTTTCTGAAGATAGGACGTATAAATTTTGTAATACGACTCCCATATATTTGTAACCGACGTTGTTTCGTTTTTCAACGTCTACTCTATAAATACATACGTCGTAAATAATGACACTGACAACTATTTCCACGTCATCTTTTATAGAAAAATCGAAGTGGAAAATTTATTTTACGACGGCTGTTTGTATATAGGCGACGTAGTAGGATTAAATAACGTCGTCTTCTTATGTATTTAAAGATGTCATATTTTTTATTGTCGTGAAAATGATATTTAACGGCGTCTTATTTTAATTTTCGTTGTTGTATGTCTATCTTGCGGCCTTGTTCTGTTAATATGTGTCATATTTTTCCTTTTTTACGACGGTTTGTTTAGAGAGTTGGTCGTCTATTCTCATCCTCGACTGCTTTTTTAGTTCTTTTTGCTGTACAAAGACGTCGTTTTGTATTTGTTAATGACGTTGTATATTTTAACAACGACGGTGATTTAGCGTCGTGGTTTATGAGGGAAAAGATGACGGTGGATTCCACGACCATTGAAAAACCGAATACACGACGGTGATTTACCGTCGTCTTTTTGCTTTTTTGTAGTAGTGATAGTATTATACCTATTAAATAGAAAACGAACAGGGCCTAGTATTTGAAAATCTACCTAACACAAGAGAGAGACTCTCATGTAATGGGGATATCACTTTTTGCTATCCCCGGTTAATAACACGCATGATAACTTTTTTGTGTGTTATTGTATTATTGGCTGGGATAGCAAAACAGTGCTATTCACATGTAAGTTTTTTTACTAAACAAGGTGATATTGCATTCCCGTAACTTACCAAAAATGAGAATGTAATTTTTTACCAATTTCCAAACACCGAATTTTCCAACCGCTGTCAGTTTGAGTTCTGCACCACAATGACCAGCCTACTACAATCACTTTTGATAAGTCCACCGACAGTAAAACAAAAATAAAAGAAAAAATTTGAAACTACGACCACATAAAAATTTATTAACCAACCAAAAATCTTCCAACACAATAAGTCCACCGTAAAAATCTTCCAACACTAAAAACAAAGAGCTTTAGCTAGATTGTACTTTATATTTTACGGTTCCAGTTGTGTTTCCTTATACGTAACAGTTTGAGCCATGCAAAATGAAATAGGACATCAATTAATGTTGAGATTAGGCATGGATATCGTCAATCTGACGCATATGCCGTATGTGACAAGCCATTTGTGACAGTTGGAAGAAGAAAAGTACGTAAAAATCTTTCCAACTTTTTCAACGCCGTTCCCTCTGCTGGTCGCAAGCTTTGAAATAAGGAGTTAGACGACAAAAAAAGCTTTGAAATAAGGAGGTCCTCTCACCGTGGAGGCCCCCTTAATGATGTAGTCCACAATTTGGACGACAGCTTTGTTTACCAATAAATAAATAGAATAGCTCCCTCTAAGAGCTGATACAAACAACTCATCAAGATATTCACCCCGTCTAGAATATTAAGCCAACGCAGTCGGTTATTTTGGAGAAGATCTCTCTCTCTCAAGTGTTCATTCAAATGACAGAACAAGGTCAGTGTTCAATTTTAGTAGCTTATGAAGTTTACATATTTTTCCGTTACAATTACAATGTTCTAGCATTTTTCAGCTCCATTCTATAAATGATCTCCATGAAAGGGAGCAGATATAGGAGGAGATTAATGCACTAGAGAAATTATACAGTGATACTAGAATACCACGTGGCCATTGCCAAGGATCAAGACATGTGGCACTATACCTATTAAACTGAAATCTAACGTTTTCTTCATAATAAAATATTAATTGGGTCTAGTTTAATAAAAAAAAATAGTCTTGATTTTTAGACTAATGGTCTTAAGTTGCGTTGTACCCGAACATTTCAATCATTTTCCACCTACGAGTTCCCACCACAATGACTAGCCTACACGATCACTCTATTACCACAATGACAATAAACCACCACTTTTCTTCCCTCTACCTAATCTATTGAAATATGTTAGGAGCCGTAGTCACAAAGAGATCATCCTCCACTCTCCAACAGTCCAAACCAGCGTATTATTCCTTAGGCGGTGTGGGTCCCAAGAACCCACATACACAATTTGAATTAATTACCGTCACATAGTGAGGGCAAAGAAACTCGAACACTGACAAGACAGCCAACCAACGGTACTTTTTAAATACATAATATAAAATTACAATCACAAACGCTTTCATACTGCCTTACCTGTATTTCCAAGTTCTGCTAGCTGCACTATCGGAGAACAACATAAATCTTAACTCAACTTCTCAACAGCCAAATCCTTTGCTGCAAAACTTGCCTCAAATCTCAACTCAAGTCCAACTCCTTTGCAAAGAATCAAAACATGGCTTTGGTTGGAGAGGCTTTTCTCTCTGGTTCCGTGCAGGTGCTGTGCGAGAAGATTGGTTCTCGTGAGTTCAGGGATTTGTTCCGGGGAAAGAAACTGGACGAGTCGCTTGTAAAGAAACTGAAGATAACGCTATTGAGCCTCAATGCAGTGCTTAATGACGCGGAGGAGAAGCAGTTCACGAACACTTACGTCAAAGAGTGGCTTGATGAGCTTCAAGATGCTGTCTTTGATGCGGATGACCTTCTGGATGAGATAAATGCTGAAGTTCTGCGATGCAAGGTAGAAGCTGAATATCGAACCGTCAAAACTCAGGTGTGGAACTTCCTCTCTACTTCTCTTAATCCATTTTATCAAGGTATGAATGGTAGGATTCAAGAGTTGTTTGATAGATTAGAACACCTTGCAAAACAAAAGGATGTGCTTGGCCTGAGAGAAGGTGTTGTTGGGGGGAAGATTTCTCAAAGAACTCCAACAACTTCCTTGGTGGATGAATCTTGTGTGTACGGTAGGGATGGAGATAAAGAAAAGCTGATGACCCTCTTGTTATCTGATGAAGCAAGCAACAAGGATGTATCTGTCATCACCATAGTGGGAATGGGCGGGGTTGGCAAGACAACCCTCGCTCAGCTCCTTTATAATGATGACAAAGTGAAAGAGCATTTTAATCTTAGAACTTGGGCTTATGTTTCGGAAGATTTCGATGTTACTAGGGTAACTAAAACCCTACTTGAGTCAGTCAGTTCAAAAGCTTATGATAATAAAGACCTGAGTTTTCTTCAAGTTGAGCTAGGACAACAAATAAAGGGCAAGAAATTTTTATTTGTGTTGGATGACCTTTGGAATGAGAACTATGGTGATTTGAGTCTCCTACAACGTCCTTTTGCATCAGGAGCAAGGGGAAGTAGGGTCATTGTGACAACACGGAACAAAAGTGTTGCATCTCTCATGCGCACCGTTCCAATTCACTTTTTGGAACAGATGTCCGATGAGGATTGTTGGTTGTTACTTTCAAAACATGCCTTTGAAAATGGAAACTCGAGTGCACGTCTAGATCTGGAAGAAGTTGGTAAGAAAATTGCTATTAAGTGCAATGGTTTACCTTTAGCTGCAGAAACACTTGGAGGCCTCTTGCGTTTCAACACAAATTATGAGGAATGGAATAGCATACTAAATAGCAATATTTGGGAGCTGCCTCCTGAAAAATGTAATACAATTCCAGCTCTAAGATTGAGTTACCATTATCTCCCAACTCATTTAAAACGATGTTTTGCTTATTGCTCAATTTTTCCGAAGGGCCATAAATTCCAAAAGGAAGATATAGTTCTACTATGGGTGGCAGAAAGTTTAATTCCACAAGCTGAGAGTGAGAAAAGAATGGAAGAGCTCACTAAGAAATATTTTGATGACTTATTGTCACGATCATTTTTTCAAAGATCAAGAAATGGGAAATCACATTTCACAATGCATGATCTCATTAATGACTTAGCTATGTCTGTGTCAAAGGAATCCTGTTTGAGATGGGAAGGGGGCGAATCACATGAAGTTTTGAAAAGAGTTCGGCATTTGTCGTATGCTAGAGGGCAATTTGATTGTGCTGTGAAATTTGAGCCATTATATGAGGTTAAGCATTTGCGAACCTTCCTACCTCTTAGAAGAGAATGGCATGAAAATTATGTAAGTAAAAGGGTTTTACATGAGTTATTGCCCAAATTAACATGTTTACGAGTGCTAACATTGTCAACATATGGTAATATTGTTGAGTTACCTAATTCTATTGGTAAACTCATTCATTTGCGCTATTTGGATCTCTCTAATACTGGAATCGAAAGGTTGCCTGTCACATTTTGCACTCTCTATAGTCTACAAACATTACTATTGGCAGGTTGTTGGTCTCTTTTTGAATTGCCTACAGACATGAGAAAATTGATTAACTTGAGGCATCTTGATTGTAGTGGAACTCAAATTGAAGAGATGCCGGTGAAAATGAGTAGACTAAAAAGTTTGAGAACATTGACTACTTTTGTTGTGGGTAAATCTACTGGATCGACTATTGGCGAATTGGGGGAGTTGTCCCATCTTCCATCTTGGAGGAAAACTTTCAATTTTGAAGCTTGATAACGTGGTTGATGGTAGGGATGCCTTGCAAGCTAATTTGAAGAACAAACAAGATCTCAAGGATTTAGAGTTGGCATGGGGCTCCAAAGATGCCGATCATTCCGAAAAGATGAGAGATGTACTTGACAAGCTCCAACCTGGCATGAATTTGGAGAAATTGACAATCAAACATTATGGTGGGACCTGCTTCCCAAACTGGTTGGGAGACTCTGCCCTCAATAAAATAAAAGTTTTGCGCCTCGAAGGTTGTCGTTATTGTTTCGAGTTGCCACCGCTTGGACAGCTACCTTCTCTTAAGGAGCTCAACATATGTAGGATGGAATTTCTTAGGACGTTAGGTCCTGAGTTCTATGGTCAGCCATTTCAGCCATTTCAATCGCTGGAGATGATGGAGTTTAGGGAGATGGCAGAGTGGGAGGAATGGGTACCAAGTGGAAGTGAAGGTCCAAACTTTCCTCGTCTGCGGAGGTTGATTCTAAGTAGGTGTCCAAAGCTGAGAGGAAGCTTGCCTTGTGATCTGCCTTGCTTGAAGGAGCTTAGCGTGAAAGGGTGTGGGGTTTTACATGATCAAAGGGCCACTGCTACCACTAGTACTAGTACTAGTCTCAACTACAATTCTCTTGAAGAATTGGAAATAGAAGATGGATGCCAAACAGGACTGTTATCATTACTAGAGACAAAGCTCCTGTCCCGACTTTATGTTAGACGTTTTAATGACATACAGTGCTTGCCCAACATCAATCGTCTTCAAAGTTTGAGTCTCTGGCGTTGTCCAAGGCTATTGTCGTTCCCTGAAGATGGCCTACCCACTTCGTTGACCTCACTTGAGATTAACAGTTGTAGGAGATTAGAATTCCTACCTCATGAGATGTTGGCCCAATTAACAGCGCTCGACTCTTTGACGCTATGGAATAGCTGTGATTCAATGAGGTCCTTCCCCTTGGGCATTTTTCCCAAATTGACGACACTTGATATTCGCAATTGTGAGAATCTGGAATCGCTTTGCTTGATTGAAGAAGAAGGAGCGGTCGAGAATCTCAGTCATCTCAATAATTTAAATATTGAAGGCTGTCCAAATTTGGTGTGTTTTCCCCAGGGAGGATTGCCCACTCCCAACCTGACTCAATTGTGTTTCAGCAGATGCGAGAAGTTGAAGTCATTACCTGAACGCATTCACACCCTCACAGCCCTAAGATTATTAGATATAAGGGATCTTCCAAATCTGGAATCAATTGCAGATGATGGGGGTTTGCCTCCCAACCTCCGATATTTTACAATTGAGAATTGTGAGAGACTGAGGGCTTCATCTTCATCAGTGGGAGACTACTGTAACTGGGGTTTGCAAGCACTAGTCGCCCTTAAATTCCTTAAAATTGGTGGCAGGGGAAGTGATGAAATCTTGGAGACGTTGCTCAGGCAACAACTGCTCCCTACCACTCTTCAGAGTCTCCACATCAAGGAACTTTCGACTCTGAAATCTTTGGATGGAAGGGGACTTGCACACCTTACTTTTCTTCGAAGTCTATCTATTGGTAGGTGTGACAGTCTGGAATTCCTGCCAGGAGAGGCACTTCAACACCTCACTTCTCTTCAAGAGCTATATATTTCCAATTGTCCGAGTCTCCAATTCCTGCCAGAAGAGGGTATGCCGCCATCTCTTTCTTATCTGCATATCTACAAATGCTCTGGCCTAGAGAAAATGTATCAGAATAAGACGAGACAAGATCATTGGGCCAGCATATCTCACATTCCATGCATCCGGATAAATGATGAAGTGATCATATGATGATATGACTGCTCTCTCTCTCACATAGAGACAAACAAACTCAGGTCTTTTATGTACTTCAAATAACCACTTTAACCGCTTTTTTTCTAATTTGATACAAAAACTGAAATTCACTATCCAAATAAACCGAAATACACATTTTTAACTATTTTTATGTCCACAAATTTGTTGAATTGCCCCAAATTTGCCATCAATTTTGCATCCAATTAACTTTGTGTTAACTCTTGGAAATCAAAGCAACTTGCATAAACATTTCTTCATTTGTAGGTTTCTTTCAAGTCACTGCCTGAGGAGAGTTTACCATTGTATATGGATTTTTGTTTTCTACAAACAAATTGCGGCAAAGAAGGGGGAGGAAATGTTCATATTTTGGTTGGAAATTAGTTTGTTCATGAATCTAGCGATCCAATTCTTAATGNCGATGATTGGGTTGCCACGTATAACATCACTTTAAACCAAGCTAACTCCGGGATGAAGGCTTGGGGCATATCCAAATGGAGATGCTTCCTTCTCTTTCCTCCGAGTGTAGTGAAATGTTTTGAATTCATTGCA
>NC_047651.1:4853118-4857793 GCF_902201215.1 Prunus dulcis
AAGGTTAACATCATGAACTTTCGTTTCATGCACAGCCATGGAGGGAGATTATATGTAACTAAGATAACCGGCCAACAACTATATCTTCTACTTAGAGAACTGTGGGGATTGAATCCATCAGATGAAAGAGCCAATCTCAAGTTTCTCGGCTCATTACCAAACTCAGGCCATTTATCATCAAGAAGTTTCAAGACGGGGAATCCGCCGGATGAGACATCTGACCGTCAATTGATTTTCTAGCAGCATGCCAAGTCAAACTCTTAGCTGTCTCATGTGATTGAAACATCCTTTTAAACCTTGGAATTGGAGGAAAATACCACACCACCTTCGCGGGCACACCCTCTTTCAAGATTGAATCTTTGCCTTCCTTCCACCTTGAGATACCACAAGTAGGACAATTAGTTGAATCCTCATACTACTTCCTATACAAGATGCAATCATTGGGGCATGCGTGCATTTTCTCATAACTCAGCCCCAATGCACACAAAGTCTTTTTAGCCTCATACATAGAGGTTGGTATTGTATTTCCGTCTGGAAGCAAATCGCCTTGAAGTATCAATAATTCTGTAAAACAGACATCACTCATCCCATGTTTTGCCTTCAAATTATACAACTTCACTAATGCCGATAACTTCGTGTACTTTCAACAACCAGGGTACACTGGTTGATCTCCATCCCCAATCACATTGGCAAACTCATACGGATCGGAACCAAAATCACCAAAATCACCAAAATCATTATCATCCATATCAATTTCTTTAGACACAAAACTGTACCTACTATGGCCATCATCTTCTTCAACATTTCTACTAGCATTAGTAGTTGCTTCCCAAGGTTCTCCGTGAAATGTCCAATTTTTATAGCTTTGGTCAATTCCATTAAAGTATACGTGATCCCTTATAATTCCAACCCCAAACAACTTCAAATTAACACATTTAACACATGGACAACGGATATGTGTTGTAGTTAGAAGATTTTCTACAGCAAAGTTCAAAAATGCTTCCACCCCAAATTCATATGCCTTCGATCTTCTATCCGAGTGCATCCATGACTTATCCATCTCCGATACTATAACCTATTATCTATAATAAAGTGAAAATACAGGCAATGACCATCACTATAGCAGATTATACAAAGATCTAATAGCAAGTAATACACAACAGAGACGACGGGTTTTAAACAAAAAAAGACGTATTTGGCATATATAGACGACGGATTTTCAACAGACGTCGTCTATTATAAGTAATACAAACGACGGTTTTTGAAAAAACCGTCGTGTATAAGTAATACAACGACGGTAGTTTAAAAAAACCGTCGTGTAATCGTCGTCGTATGCCTAAAAATTCGTCGTGTCTCAGTTTATTTTCAAGAACCCAAACCCATTAAGAACACAACATATATATGAAACCAAGCAAGAAACCAACATATACATGAAACCAAGCAAGAAACCAACATATACATGAAACCAAGCATGAAACCAACATATACATGAAACCAAGCATGAAAACAATAAATCCATTCCCAATTCAACATAACATAGGGTGATTAAAAGATCCGACAAAATTAAATCCATTCCCAATTCAACATAACAGATAATGTAATCCATGAACCCATTAAACAGAAAATCCATGAACCCATACCTATAAGCACATTATTAACAGATCGCAAAGCATATACCTAAAACCCTTTAAAAAAACAACCTAATATCATTCAATGAATTTACAAGGGGAAGATAGGGTTTGTACTTACAGGTTGGACGAGCTCACAGATTCGACGGAGCCCGGAGAGTGCAACTTTTAATTAGAGCAGAAGTGAGAGAGCGAAATGTTATGTTGCGCGAAATCTGAAAATTTTAGGTTTCAGGGTTCAAAGTATAAGAATAAGAGCCAAATCTAAAAAATTTAGGTCGCGCGAAATTTTTTAGAGAGCGCGCGCTTTAAAACGTCGAAAGAAAAACCAAGGCGAAAGTTCCACGACGGAAACTTCATTTTTCGGATTAAGAACTTAAGGCCGCTTATTTTGAAGCTTCATTTTTCGGATTAATTTTAAATTTATTTTGAATATTTTTATATAACGACGACTGAAAACCCACGTCGGGGTTAAGAAATTAAAGACGTTGTAAATTATATAAAACGACGTACATATTAAAATGACGTCGTTTAAATATGAAACCATGTCGTATATTTTACTGCACGACGTAAAATATGTATTCCACCACCCAACCACCGTCGTTAAAAATTAATACCCTAAATCCTTAAAACTAAATTATACAATTTAAAAAATTAAGTTTATAAAAGGGTTTATGGTTTTACAGCCTAATATATACCCTAGACTACCCAAAAATTATACTTTAAAAATAAAACCCAATAAATAAAAACCCTAATCACTAAACCCTAGACTCTAAACCCTAAACCATAAAACTCGAAGTGATTTTATGACTCATCAAAAGAATTTTGTTTTGGAAGGTCATTTTAAATTTTTGTTATTCAAAATGAATTTTTTCAAGGTTTAGGGGGAATAAAATATATCAATGATTTCATAGGAGTTGACTTTGCATTTTTCTGATTTATTTTAAATTTATTTTGAATATTTTGATATAAAAATAATAAATTATTCTTATCACAATAACAAACCACGTCGGGGTTAAGAAATTGAAGGCGTTGTAAATTATAATAGACGACTTACATATTAAAATGACGCCGTTTAAAGTAGAAACCATGTCGGATATTTTACTGCACGACGTAACATATGTATTCCACGACTCAACCACCGCCGTTAAAAATTAATACCCTAAACCCTTAAAACTAAATTATATAATTTAAAATTTTAAGTTTATAAAAGGGTTTATGGTTTTACAGCCTAATATATACATTATGCTACCCAAAAATTATACTTTAAAAATAAACCCCAATAAATAACAACCCTAATCTCTAAACCCTAGACTCTAAACCCTAAACCATAAAACTAGAAGTGATTTTATGACTCATCAAAACAAATTTGTTTTGGATGGTCATTTTAAATTTTTGTTATTCAAAATGAATTTTTTCAAGGTTTAGGGGGAAGAAAATATATCAATGACTTCATAGGAGTTGACTTTTCTTTTTTCTGATTTATTTTAAATTTATTTTGAATATTTTGATATAAAAATAATAAAATATTCTTATCACAACAACAAACCACGCCGGTGTTAATAAATTGTAGACGTTGTAAATTGTAATAGACGACTAAGTTGTTAAAATGACGTCGTTTAAATGAGAAACCATGGCGTCTATTTAACTATCCGACGTAAAATATATATTCCACGACTTAACCGCTGTCGTTACAAAGTACTCCCCTGAACCCTTAAGAAATTGAAGATGTTGTAAACCATAAACGACTCAATTGTTCAAAGAACGTCGTCTAAATATCCTTTTACGCCGGATTTGTTTAAAACGAAACAACAAAAAACGACGGTTTTTGACTTTATTAGGTCGTTGGAAAAGTATTACACGTCGGTTACGCAATTTGTATGTTTGTTTTTTTTTTTTATTTAAGAAAACCTCAACAAATTTTTACATTATATATTATAGATAAAATTTGTACATTATACATAAATATCAAGTGTTCAATAATTCCCCTGTTCAATAATTTGGCAAACAAACTCTGCCCATTCATTCCGGACTTCATCAATTGCTTCTTGGGGGTATGAAGCTTCCTGGTTTCCCTTTGCATACTGCATAAACAATGACTATTAGGGTTTATAAATAAAAAGAAATTCAATCACAGACGACGATATTTTTCATAACCGACGTAGTATATCTATTCAACGACGGTAATTTTACATGACCGCCGTTGATAATACAAAAAACGACGTGAAATGTATGAAGGTAATTTCTTCTTACCTTATTCTCAAACGCCAAGGAAGGATCCATGATGATGTCCCTCATGAAGCGCATCACATAATACCCGCATTTGACACTGCTGGGTTGCTTTGGTGTGCCTGAGAGAGTTTTCCAAATTACAGCTTTACGTCCTGCTCGGTCTATATGGGAATTATATATTTTTATGGCACTGTTCACGATGTTTTTCGCCTCTTCATCGACCACACGATGACCGGGCAGAGGATCCAGAAAATAGACGGTTTCCCTCTTTGCCCTTACAATCAGCAAGACCCAATGACGGCTGCACAAAATTAATATAAAAACGACGGTTATTTACAAAAACGACGTATTATAATATTTCACACGACAAAATAAAGTAGCAATCGACGACATTATATATTTATCACGACGATAAATAACTACCGACGTGGTT
Source organism: Prunus dulcis (assembly GCF_902201215.1). Taxonomy (NCBI): domain Eukaryota; kingdom Viridiplantae; phylum Streptophyta; class Magnoliopsida; order Rosales; family Rosaceae; genus Prunus; species Prunus dulcis. Next base: position 4,857,412 of record NC_047651.1, read on the forward strand.
AGTAGTTTCAAACGACTCAATAAAATAAAACACCGACGCGGTTAGTTTATACGCTGTCATTTATTGAAAATCATAAAAACAAAATCCTGTTAAGGAGACTAACCCTGGATTGTAAGGCATCATGAAAATCTGTTCACCGCCCGTCTTCTGAAGTCGAGCTGCTACCAATCGTGATCTGTCAGCTATTGTGCCAGAGTTGGCACTAACTGTAGCAGGGTCGATAAAGCCAACCATGCTGCACATATTTGCTTTTTTCAAAACATCATGTAAGTACCTAAATACATAAAATAATATAAACAAGTCAGCACAAAAAAAAACACGACGGTTATGTATAACAAAACGACGTATTATAAAATTTCACACGACGTACTGAAATAGAAGA
>NC_047651.1:4871099-4907286 GCF_902201215.1 Prunus dulcis
AAGCTACTTCAGCCAATATTAAACAACCTAACAGGAGTACCTGCAACTACCTAGAAAGGCATCATTATATTCATCATCTCAAAAACTCAAAACAGGATATAAACATAGAAGAGACACATACCTTTTAAATACATTCAATATGTCCGTTATTAAAGGGCGACTCCTCAAGTCATACTCAAAGCAACCAAGAAGAAGATTCTCTATTGCAGGAGGAAGTCCACTTGGTATATCTGGTTTTTCTTGCCTTCTGACTACTGAATCAGATATTTCATCAACAGATTTCCCACCCCAAGGTCGGACACCAGTCAACAGTTCCACAATGCTGCACCCAAAACCCCAAGAGTCGGTCTCAAAGGATATTGGACCTCGTACTTCTGGTTGCCACTGTTCAGGTGCCATGTAGTTTGGCGTTCCGATCCTCCGAGTCATATCTGAGCTTATCAATGGAATGCCAAGCAATAGATAAGGAATACCAAAATCTCCAAGTATTGCTTGGTCATTTTCATTTAGAAGAACATTAGAAGGTTTTAGGTTAAGAACCAAGATCCCTTTGGAATGTAGTTCAAAAACCCCCGCAGCCAACCCTATCCCATACCTGTAACCAATAGCCCAAGTGAGAACTGAGCACCGAAAGCTTAGAAAAATAGTAAAATTGAGGATTTTTTTACTGTCTAATCAAGACTCAAATCACCTCAGAACATCAGAAAGTGCAAGCTTTCCTCCTCTGATTTGAGCCATTTTGTCACCAACTGATCCCTCATATAATTTCATTATGATGCATATCTGAGAGTACAAACTCGAATTGATTTTAGCAAGCTAGAACTCATATATGTATGGAAATCTACTGATAGTGCTTCGAGTACAAAAATGTCACTCACCTTTCCACTGATTATTGAAGTTCCATGTAGCCAACAAACACCTCTTACTCCTTGACACTTACGGAACATATCTTCTAGTTTATCCAACACAATTCTCATGTTGTCTTCTTTAATTGGATGAAGCATCTTGATAGCCACCTCATGATACTCATCATAATCTTCAGTCGACTGATGATGGGTTGCTAACCAAACATCACCAAAGGGTCCCCGCCCAATTCTGTGTCTAAGTTTCAACTTTGAAGGTTCAATCCACGGACTTTTCTGGTCTGTAGAGCCTACGACAGTCCTTAGGTGATCAGAATCACCATCTAAAAGCTCATACTCAAATGAAACTGACGGTTGGGCGGCGACAACTTGTTTAGCCATTCCTCGATCTGAAGTGATTTTTTATTATTGAAAAATTTCTAATTGAGGTCACCATTAAAAAAAAATTTAAACAAAATCATACAAATGAACAAGAATCCTATGATCTTCTAATTGCAAGGGAGTATTTGTCAACAGAGTTCTGCCACTGAACCACGGGCGAACTGGCACACTGTGAATCAGATATGTATATGCCCTATCAGCTGAAAAAGTGTCAAACAATAATCGAAAAGCATATGTTAATAAAATTATTTTGAGCCCCAAGATCCTCTCCCCTCTCTGTTCATTTAGCTCAAAATCTCATATGACATTACGAAGCGTGACTGAAACGTTTTTACAGGAACACAAGGTAGCACTACTCTTACTACAATTCTCACACTTCATAACTAAGCATCAAAAGTTTTTTACCCTTACGTGCGGTTTAAAGGCACCAACACTTCAATTTCTTTCAGATTCTTCAATTTTCCCAGAAACCAAATGGAACATAAATAAAAGTATCCAAAGCTCCCTTTGGTTGCTGAGAAATCGGAGAAGCACAGATAAATTTACCTCTAGTAATTCAACTATTTCATAATTTTCTGTTAAACCCAATAACAAAAAAGCTATATGGGTTCTACCCAATTTGATCATTCTATGATAATCATCAGACAGCATAGCATCCACATGAAAAATTTCTCAACTTTTCACCTGAAATGTTTCAACGGAACAGAGACTAAAAAGAAAAATTACAAATTTAAATAAATAAACAAAAGGGTCAGAAGCATTTTTACAGATAAACAATATACTCACTGAAACTGAGACTATGTTGTTGAATTCCGATGAGTTTGAGATTTTGACGAATTTAGAGAAAATTTACATGCGTCAGACTCAGAGAGAGAGAGAGAGATAGAGACTAATAATGGTGTATATACAGCAAATGGGAACTCCTCTAGTTGGGCTTGTAGCGGTGAAGCTGGGCCCCCTGCGAATCCGGAAGCTTTTTCTTTTTCTTTTTCTTTTTCTTTTTATAATTTTCCTTTATCAAATGCTGCGCCAAATTAGCCTTTTACAAAAGTGTGCACGCCAATAAACTTTCATCAAGCTTCTTCTTCAATCAATCTCTCTTGAATATGGCAAAGGCAGAGGAGTTTAAGAAGCAATTAATGACAGGGAATTATTGATGTTGAATTTTGACCCAAGAAAAATAAAATAAATAAATAAATAAAAGAAGAATAATTTGATTGTTGAATTGTTTTATTTTATTGGGAAACTAATTGGCTCACATCTGTCACTTGTTTTTTTAATTTTAATTTTCTAAATTTTTATAAACGGTAGTGATGGGCAAGTTACTCCTGAGAGAATTGCAAGTTTTGGAAGTGACAATAATGGTCAAAATGGTACTTTCATTTTCTTCTTCTGTGGCTTATTATGACTAGCTGAAAAACTAGAAAAATATTTTGTCGATTCATTTAATTGTATATTGTTTGCGTGCAAAATTGTGCTTCGTCCCCCTTAGTAAAAACTTCCTAGTGTTGGTCGTACGAGTTGTCAAAACAATTGTATATTATGGTTAAGTAAATCAAACACACTAACAGTGACTAAACACATTTGTCCATCAGCATATAGAATAGATGGTTGTTTGACGCTGGATACCAATGAGTCCTACATCACATCGGTGATTGATAATTATTCATGCGTGCAAGAGTTTGTTCGTAACTTTATATACAAATGAATTCCTGATCATATTAACAACGAACAAACTTCCATGCGTACAAGTGATTGTTCGAAACCACGGGCGGAACTACCCTATCTTTATATACAAATGAATTCCTGATCATATTAACAACGAACAAACTTCCATGCGTACAAGTGATTGTTCGAAACCACGGGCGGAACTACCCTATGGGCTACAGCCCACTGTAGCTGGCCCAGGAAGGTTTTGGGATTAAATAATTACTACATCTCTATGCCACAATTAATCATATTAAGGATTACATACTTTTCACTGACCTGCTTGTTTACAGAAACACTCAATTCTTTTATTTGGTCATCAATGACCTGCTTGTTTACACAATCCAAGAAGTAGAAACCCCAAAATCTTATAATTAATTTCCAAAGCACCCATAAATCAACCTTTCTTCATAGTGCCTTTCCCTAATTCTCTATCTTTCCAGCTTAAATAATTACTACATCTAGACCTCAAATAACGTTTCCAACCACGTTACAATTTGTTAACTAACACATCTCCTAGATCATATCCTCCGCCGGTATATACATCCGTATCGTCTAGCTGAATTTTCACACAAAAAATTATCATTTTTTTTTTCTTAATCACTCAAGAATTTATCAGTCAAAATTTCAGAAAATTTTGAAATTCCCCATTTTTATTTAGTTAAGAATTAGAAACTATATATTTGGATTGTTCTAAATATAGCCAATATGTATTAATTTAAAATCAAAAAATTCTAATTCCTTATGAATTTAATTGTTGGGCATCAATAAAAATACATATTAAAATATGTACAATATCAAGTTGAACATACTTTCATTTTAATAATGTGTTTTCGGTTGCATTTAATATGTATTTATTTTATGTTAGAGATTATTAAGAATTAATCAATAGAGCTATGAATTAACATAATTTATATAATTTAATATATACTTTTTATTTGTAAGTATTAAAAAATATAATTATTAAATTTTAAATTAATAACTTTAATTAATCCACCAATTAAAAAATTCTTGATTCCGCCTTTGTTTGGAACTGGATGAACGGAAGCTTTACTCATCAGTGACTCGTTTAAGTACAAGTCTGTTCATTTTTCAAAAATTAAGGGTTCATATTTCATTTTAAAAATTAAGGGTTGAGATTGAATGACCTGATGACTTGTTCACTCCTTTCTTATTAAAGAGCATGTGAAATACACGTGATTGGGAGCTGCTTCATCTTTGCAATCCCTCTCTCTCTCTCTCTCTCTCTCTCTCTCTCTCTCTCTCTCTCTCTCTCTCTCAAATCCAATCCTCATCTTTGTCCCCAAGTCGGAATCTGAGCATCTCCTCTCTGCCGATGCCACGATGCAAGAACCATCGGAGAGGAGACAAAGTGGGGTGATTCAGTCCAGTTCGACGGGGGTGGTGTGAAAGGCCTTTATTTGGGTAGAAATTCAACGACTTAGTATTGAATCTGGAGTGAGGATGTCTGTGTTGCAGAGCCTTTGATGGGAGAAAAAATTCAACGCCTTGGACTGAATCTTGGTGATTTTTTTTTCCCTCTTTTAATAATTTTTAATATTTTAATATTTTAATATTTTCTCTTAATTTCATCACAGCATCAGACCCACTGTGATCCTTTCTCCATCAAACCCATGTAATTTTCGTTTTATGGAGGATTTGTTTTCTTCCATGTATGAGGTTATGGATTTGTGCTTCAAAATAAGGTATGAAATTTTGAACAATCAGGTTGTTGATTTTCTTTAAAGTCTTGGATTCTTGAATTTTCTTCCTACTTTTTTTTTTTTTCAATTTGAGATTTGTTTTATTACTCAAGAACTCTGGTCATGATGAATCCAATTGGAGTTTTCGGGCTTGTTAGTGGAGAACTGAGGTTGGCATCAAAAGAGAAAGATGAGTTCTTTAACTGAGAAACCTCATAACTGGTTTTGGTTTTGGCTATATTATTTCTTATGTGCAATTGCATATAGTTTTTGTGCAATTGCATACAGTTTATGCAAATTTTGACCCCCTGTATGCAATTAGCGATAGTGTGATGTTTAAAGAATCGCTTGACTTGAATGCTATGTCATTGAGTTATTTACCCATTAACAATCTAGTAACAATTGAGGTTTCGTTCGTTGAGTATGTTGCATTCATTTGATAAATTTAAATGTTGGTATGTTCGATAAAAAAAAAAAGAGTTCACGAGAAAGAAGAAGACATGATTTTTATTTTTATTTTTTAGGTGAAGTGTCTTGGGTTGCCATTACCATTTCAAAGATTGTATTGCTAAATCTGTAAGTGTATGGTTTAAATGTGATGTTCATGATTGATATTGGTTGTTGTGATTGCCGTAACTGCTATATATTGGTTGCTCTGGCTAAGGATTCAGGAAAAGAGCAGTTAAGACAAATGCATTTTTGTTACACTGAAATATGTGTTTTGAGATACCATCACAGTGTTTGAATAATCTCTCTCTACCTCCCTCTCATTTGCAGAAAGGGGTATGCTCACTTGGACTTTTCATGCATACTTGGTGAGATTCTCACCTTCTTCTGAGAGCCTAATATTTAGGGGCTAACATTTGTGTACTCTACAAGTTATAAATTGAGCTAAACGAATTACAAAATATTTTAGGTGAAGTGTTTTCTTTGTTTATGTTTCTTTTTTGAGATCTTATTTCTTATTTATGTGACATGTAGTCTTGGTTAGAGAAAATAGATGATATCACATATAATTTTCTATAGCTTTTAGGTAGTAGTAGATTATCCGTATTGTCATGCAAATGAACACACACAAAAAAGAGGCCCTCTAGCCAAAAATAGGAAATTTGGTGATCTTTGCATACGTTATAAGAGTGTGAGCCAGTGAGCCTTCTAGTAAAAACGAAAGAAGTTAAAAACCAAAAGAATGGCGGAATGCAATTGCATATTGTAAACTAAGAATTGCAAATAGATGTTACGAAATTGCATACATATATATATGCAATTGCATATTGTAAAATGAGAATTGCACATAAATGCTACGAGATTGCATACAAGCATATGAATGAAAAAAGTTAAAAACCAAAAGAAGGGCGGAATGCAATTGCATATTGTAAACTAATAATTGCAAACAGACGTTACGAAATTGCGTATATATATATATATATGCAATTGCATATTGTAAAATGAGATTGCACATATGCTACGAGATTGCATACATGCATATGCATATGGATACTGTAAATTGCGAATTGCACACGTGCTATCAAATATGCGATATATGCCCACAAAAACCATTAACATGGTTAAATTGTTGATTTAGTCCTTGAACTTGTATCCAATTTTCAATTTATCGCATGACATTTTTTTTATAATATTACGGATATGAATTTTCTTTATTGCCAAAGTCTCCCCTGCCGTTTAATTCCCTAACATTTCGTCCAATCTGTCATTAAATATGAGGGCACATTGATCATTTCATACGTTAAACATAATTGAATTATGTAAAATAAAATAATATGAAAGGATATTAAATATATGCCTTAAAGCCAAACATGTGATATTGCGTTCTTTTTTGGATATTTCACCATCATTTATGGGCAAAATCGTTGTTTTCATCTATGTTATTTAGTCTACAATCATAACAGCACAACAATCCTTGGAATATGATTCGTTTGTGGGCTAAGCAATGAGATTGGATATAAGAAGACTTCTCATATTTCCACTTCACTTCGTGGTCATATATTATCAATTGGGCATTGATCATAATTGAAAAAGTCCAATTTTCTTTTTCGTCAATTCAATGCGACTCAATCAATCGACCATTAAGTAATAATTTTTGTTGAAAGCTTTTAAATTTATATTTGTACCAACAATCATATGTTTGATTTTATTGAATTTTTTTTAAATTAACAATATAGGAATAATTGGAGATAATCAACAAAGTTCAATTTTATTCTCAATACTTCATTGGGTTAAATTAGTAGTAAATCATGAAAGTTATATTCAGTAATTTATGCCCAACAAACCTACCTAAAGAACGCTAAGCGACTCGTTCGTCGGGTAAATAATGTTGTTCTTTGACCAAATTACCCAACGAACTCCTTGATTTACTCAACAAAAAAGGTATTTTACTTCGAAGACGCAAGGGGAGCGCTCGGTGAGTAAAGCTCGTCGTTCCCCGAGAAATTGGACTAACTAAAATATTTTATCAAACAAACGCGCTATTTTTTCACTTGAATGCAGGGGGTGCGTTCGTTGAATAAAGTTGGTCGTTTCCCGGGAAATTGGACCCAACTATCTTACTTTTTCAAACAAATGGGCTATTTGTTCATGCGAATGCAGGGGTTGCGTTCATTGAGTAAAGTTGCCCATTCCTCGTTCTTCAGAAAAATGGGCCAAACTAACTTACTTTTTTAAACAAGCAGACTATTTGTTCACGCAAACGCAAAGGTTGCGTTCATTGAGTAAAGTTGCATGTTCCCCGGAAAAATAGACTCAACTAACTTACTTTTTCAAACAAACAGGCTATTTGTTCATGCGAATGCAACGGCTACGTAGGTTGAGTAAAATTGCTCGTTCATCGGAAAAATGGGCCTATTATCGAAATTACGTAGTAATGGACATTGTTATGTAGCACAAATGATTTTCCAAAAAATCCCGAATTTCGTAAAACACAATGTGATTAACCTAATATTGAATAATAGACATATGGTCATAATAAAGTATTTGCTTGGTTTTCTTTGTCTTTGCGCTATACATTAATTAGGTTTGCGTTTTTAAGGTATGTTTAGTTTGCACACAGCCGGTTTGCATTTGCATTTCACACATGCAATTGCATGACGATAATGCAATGCAAGAGTGACTGTGCGCAAACCCCTAATAAGAAAAAATGGAACAAATTTTTTTTGTACATACATAATTAGACCTATTTTTTGAACTATAAATCGAAGGGCGAAATAAACCGAAAAACAGAGCATGAGAAACTGTAAGGGGCAATAAGCCGAACATATTAAAAGATCCTTGCAAAGTCCACATGGACGCAAATCATGCGGAACATGGTTACAAAAGTTAGTCGTAACATGAACTTTGGGATCATTTGGATCCCAACCTTGCTGTTTTGGGTTTTTGACAACGTGAGGTTGGTTTGAAGAAGAAGCCATGCATTTGTAATGGATAGAGTCAAAGAGGTAGTCACTCAAATGCCCCTTTATAATAGAATGGAGGGTTTAAAATGTTAACGCAAGGGTTACCTGAAAAAATTAACCCAGCCAACTAACGTTTTCAAACAAACGAGGGTTTTATTCACACAAACGAAAGGATTGCGTTCGTTGAGAAACGTTACTTGTTCGCCGATAAAATATCCACAACCACCTTACTTTTTCAAACAAATGCGGTGTTTGTTCTAGCAAACGCAAGGGTTGCATTCGTTCAGTAAAGTTACCCGTTCCCCCGAAAAATGGGCCCAACTAACTTAGTTTTGCAAACAAACGGGTAGTTTGTTCAATCAAACGCAAGGGTTCACTTTCGTTCAGAAATACTTGACGTTCCGCTGAAAAAGAGGGCCAACAATCTTACTTGTTCAAACCAACATGATATTTATTCACACGAACGCAATATGTGCGTTACTTGAGAAAAGTTACCCGTTCGTCGAAAACATGCCCCAACCATCTTACTTTTTCAAACAAACGGGGTATTTTTTCACACCAACACAACATGTGCGTTCGTTGAGCAAGTTTTCTATTCGCCGAAAAAATATATCCAACCAACTTACTTTTTCAAACAAACGGAGTGTTTATTCTAGTGAACGCAAGGGTTGCGTTTGTTCAGTAACGTTATCCGTTCCCCTTAAAATGGGCCCAACCAACTTACTTTTTCAAACAAACGGGGAGTTTGTTCAAACGAACGTAAGGGTTTGCTTTCGTTCAAAATTACTCGACGTTCCGCCGAAAAAGAAGGCCAACATAGTCACTTTTTTAAACCAACAGGGTATTTGTTCAAACGAACGCAATACGTGCGTTCCTGGAGAAAAGTTATATGTTCACCGAAAACATGCCCCAACCACCTTACTTTTTCAAACAAACGAGGTATTTTTTTCATACCAACGCAACAGGTGCGTTCGTTGAGGAAAGTTTTCTGTTCGCCGAAAAAATATATCCAACCAACTTACTTTTCCAAATAAACGGGCTATTTGTTCACGTAAATGCAGGGGTTGCGTTAATTGAGTAAAGTTGCACGTTCTTCTAAAAAATGGGCCAAACTAAATTACTTTTTCAAACAAACGGGCTATTTGTTCACGTAAATACAGGGGTTGCGTTGTTAAGTAAAGTTGCCCGTTCCCTGAAAAAATGGGCTAAACTAACTTACTTTTTCAAACAAACGGACTATTTGTTCATGCGAACGCAGGGGTTGCGTTCGTTGAGTAAAGTTGCCCGTTCCCCTGAAAAATGGCCAAACTTTCTTACTTTTTTAAACAAACGAGCTATTTGTTCACATAAACGCAAGGGTTGCGTTCGTTGAGTAAAGTTACTCGTTCCCCGAAAAAAATGGGCCCAATTAACTTACTTTTTCAAACAAACGGGCTATTTGTTCACGCGAACGCAATGGTTTGCTTTCGTTGAGTAAAGTTGTTCGTTCTCCGAAAAAATGGTCCCAACTAACTTACTTTTTCAAGAAAAAAGGCTATTTGTTCACGCGAATGCATGGGTTGCGTTCGTTGAGTAAAATTCCCCGTTCCCGGAAAAAATGGCCAAACTAACTTACTTTTTCAAACAAACTGGCTATTTGTTCATGTGAACGCAGGGTTTGCGTTTATTGAGTAAAGTTGCTCATTCTCCGGAAAAATTGGCCCAACTAACTTACTTTTTTTAAACAAACAAGCTTTTCGTTCACGTGAACGCGATGGGTTGCGTTTGTTGAGTAAAGTTGTCCGTTCCCTTAAAAAATGGGCCCAACTAACTTACTTTTTCAAACAAACAGGCTATTTGTTCACGCGAACGCAAGGGTTGCGTTTGTTAAGTAAAGTTGCCCGTTCCCATGGAAAAATGGGCCAAACTAACTTAATTTTTCAAACAAATGGGCTATTTGTTCATGTAAACGCAGAGGTTGCGTTTGTTGAGTAAAGTTTCCCATTCCCAGGAAAATGGGCCCAACTAACTTACTTTTTCAAATAAACGGGCTATTTGTTCACGCGAACATTGGGGTTGCATTCGTTGAGTAAAGTTGCCCGTTCCTCGGAAAAATGGGCCAAATGAACTTACTTTTTCAAACAAACGGGATATTTATTCATGCGAACGCAAGGAGTGTGTTCGTAGAGTAAAGTTGCCCGTTCCTCAGGAAAATGGACCCCACTAACTTTCTTTTTCAAACAAACGCACTATTTTTTCACGCGAACGCAAGGGTTGCGTTCATTTGATAAAGTTAAATGTTGGTATGTTCGGTAAGAAAAAATAAGAGTTCTTGAGAAAGAAGAAGATATGATTTTTTATTTTTTATGTTGTTTTGTTTTGTTTTGAGTTGAAGAAATTATTATTATTATTATTTTTTAAAGAAAAAGCGTATGGGTGTGATACATACTATTGTTAATTTAATTGGATCTTTTCCCTTATATTTTTCACATGCTTCTTTTTTAAAACTATTTAAAATTTTGTTCTTAAAATTTTTCACGTAAGCCTTGTACCAAGGGATATGCACTAGAAACCAACTCCACTAAATAAATTTTTGTGTCAATTTGTTGCACGTTGGAGTATATATACAGTTGTTATAATATTAATATAAATTATGTAAAATAAAAAAATTTAGGGGGTCCTCAAAAATCAGGGGCCCTGTGCATTGGAGCCACTTGCACTATTTCAGGGCCGCCCTTTCTTACTAGTTGGGTTAATCTTAACTATCTCATATATGGGAAGATAGTAGGGAGCTCAAGAGAGACCTATGTGCACTATGTTCTAACATGGCTTACAAACTGCTCGGGTTACGTGACTTGGTATGACTATTGTATGAATCTAGATGGTTGTTCCTCATTGTTTGAACCTCATTGGAGCTCTTCATTTATGTAGATGGACACTTATCTAAATTGTAATCCAATGTTAAAACAAACTATGGATTTATGCATAGTTTATTCATTCTAATCAACATTTTATTTTCAAACTTTTCATTAACACGCATTACATAACACTTATATTTCATCATATGTATATCTTATTATTAGTAAATTTTGAGTTTTATTTGTTCAATACATTCATTGATAATGTACATAACATTTATGAAAGTTTTATACCAAAATTATGTGTTTCAATGCCTATATCTGTCTTCTTCTTTTTTCGATACCTAAGACGATAACAATATATCCCCCAAAATATCCGTAAATTGAAGGCCCAATATTATTTGCATGGCTGATATTTTAATCCTTGGCCTTACCTCTGTGAGGTGAAGAAATTGGATTCAGGTCTCGAGTAAATAGCTTAGATTTACAGTATGGCTCTCAATTGCAATGTTAAACCCTACATTAGTTATATCCATTTTATTTTTTTGGTCTAAATATAATATAGATAGTCTAATTATTCTTTTCTATGGGTATCTATACATTATTGTATAATATTTTAATTTATTTTAGTCAAATATAATATTTTAATGAGTATATAGTATATGTAACAATTAAAAAAGAGAACCAGTTTTTTTTGCCAAGAAAAATGGAGAACCAATTAATCGGTCACTTATTTTGAGCGATAAGATTATTAGTGATACTTATGGATGGTATGTTGATATTTAAGGGGTTTTTTTAATTAATTTAAATTATATGCTTATTAGGCTTTAGGGTCTCAGTTATGAAGTGTAATAACAATTTCTTATACTTATTCGACTTTAGGATGTAAGTTACAAATTCAATTGCGATATGAGTAATGTGTAATTGAACGTAATTTGTGTCGTTAGCATTTGTATTGACAACCATGCAATTTTCAAATAGTGGAAGGAATTTCAAAGAGACTACACCTTTATCGATGTTTCAGTTGTTAATGCATGTCTTAGAATTGTTGTGCAATTGCACATCCATTGTAGATAATTGCATATAAAATTTCAAAACATACAATGAACTTACATGTAATTACTCATAATAATTGGATACTTGTAAAAAGACCATGCAATTGCACGTACCATGACGCAAAAACGCAAAAATAGCTAACCCATCCCCTCCTTCCCTTCCCGACACCTCTCCCCCTCCCCCATTCCCTCAGCTCCCTCTCTCTCTCTCTCTCTCTCTCTCTCTCTCTCTCTCTCTCTCTCTCTCTCTCCCCATCTAAAAGAAACACAAACATCAAAAATCAATCAAACCAAGACATCAAGAATCAAACACAGCTCCATCAAACCCAAACATGAAAAATCAATTAAACCCAAAAATCAATCAAACCCATCCCAGCTTCTCCATTTTTCACATATTTCGCAGGAGAAGGAAGTTTTCATCAGTTCATGACTGCAACTTTGTGTGCATCTGCTCCATTTGGATTTAGTAGAAGGGCAGCAACTAGAGATTTAGTACAAGCCATAATAAATAATAGGTGAAGTTTAATGAATCAAAGGTGAATCAGATTTGGGGAAATAGAAGAAATCAAATAAATTTGGGATTTCTAAGAAGAGGTTCTCAAGATTTAAGCATGTGAATAAGAGAAATCAGTCATGATACTATGTTAGAATTGAGCCAAACAGAAAGAAAATGAACTAGAGAGAAGGGTAGGTGAGGTATTAGGAAGAAGAAGAAGGGGAAGAAGTGTCGTGAAGGAGGCGCGTCAATTTTTCCCCTTGCTTTTACCTGTTAACCAGCACAACCGTTTTTCTTTGTTTTAAAAACACCCCCATATGAGTGGCTATACCGGTACAGCTGATGAACCACAGAAGGACTACTCCTAGATACTTATTTTAAAAAACAAGAACCCAAATGCTTTTGTAAAGCGGATGACCCTACATGGTTTCTTTGACACTCTTAATTTTCTGTCCTTAAAAGGAGCATTACTGAGGAGCCTCATTTATATAAGAAGTCACATCACATCATTTATATAATAAGCATTGATCGTAATAATTAAGTTGTTTTTATATATTTACAAACAACTAACATTATTTTGTAAAGATTAATAATTAAGTTGTTGTTCATTTACTATATAACATGTACTAATAAAGAAACGCTCAAGCACCAAGTCGTAGACCTCCAATCCGCCAAGAACGGAGGATGATCTCCAATCCGCCAAGAACGGAGGATGATCTCCAATCCGCCAAGAATGTATGCATCCGTATTCCATAGGGATAGAGAAATAACGATCAAGCGCGAACCGATTAATAAATTAAAACAACTCTAATAACTCATTTAGGCCCTTATCTTTTTTTCTTATTATAGAGTTTTTCTATTTAAACCCTACACTTTTCTTTGTTCACCCTAATACTTACATCATTAAGCTCTTAAGTTTTATTATTGTGTAAACAGACAAAAAAAATATCGTCCAACTTAATACCTAACCCTAATACATCTATAAACACACCCCACCACTCTTTATATTAAATTTTAGAAAAACACAAACTCCTCTATACCTTTATTTTATCAAAGATTATTGAAGAGAAGTTTGTTTTATCCAAAGATTTATGACCCTTTGCAGTTTGAAATTTTAAAAAAACTAGTAAAGTATAACCACCACCTTCTTTTCCCATTTTGAAATATGGGATTGGAATATGAAATTCTATTGTATAAATATCGAATAAGACAATAGAAATATTAATTTGTTAGGTGGATCAAATTGACATATAATTTTGATTTTTTGAAGTAGCAAGATGCTCTGGTTGCTTTTTTTGTTCATGTGTCTACTATTATCATCTCCAGTAGGGTATTTATCCATCGTTTTTCCTTGTTCATTCTAAAAAAAAATTTCATTTTTAAAATAATAATTAAATAATTCTGCTACACATTTGATAACATTGTTTTGATCTCATTAAGTAATGTGAGGGTGAGGTGAACTTAGAGTGATAAGGGCAAGATAACGGGGGTGTGGGGTGTGGGGTGTGAGGTTGATGAGTTTTTTATTTTTATTTTTTCTGCTGTGTTTGTATTTAGGGGTAGTTCGGGAAGAAAATAGAATTTTCTTAGAAATTGTGAAAATTTGAATTAGAAGTTGGGGTAACTCTTTTTTTATTGTATCATAAATGTTCATTTAGCCAATCATATATATTTCCAGTCCCTAAACTAAAGTTAATAAAAATGATTCAATTTCCTTAAGGGTTAAACGACATCGTTTCCTCGCACTCACCAGCGTGCTTGAGCTCCTGCACTTCCTTAAAGCCCACCCATGGCTTCACCCAGACTTTGGCTTCTAAAGGTTCTTCTTTCTTGCATCGATGGTCTCGATCGTCAAGCGGTGCAGAGTGCCAGCAACCACTTGCTCCTTTGCCTTCACCACCCTCACAAACTCAAGCAGAGCATTCTGCAAGAATTTCAGTTAATTGCTTAATAATCTAATTGATTAAAATTCCAGCATAATATTGAAGAAATAGATTTCAAGGTAGGTGTGCCATAGTAGAGAGAAGGAGGAAGGGGGAATGGATTTCAAGGTGGGCAAGTTTGGTTGGAGCTGCCGGTGACACATGGGATGGGGAAGGCGATCTATTTATTTTTTTCAATTTTAATTGTTTAAACGATATACAATTTTGGGAGACTTTGGAAAAGGCCAAAGGAGAGAGAAAATTTTTAAAAGAAGCCAAAATGGACAAAATTGCCCTTATTTATTTTTGGATTTCCTAAGAAATCCTTTACATTTGCATGTCTTTGGTTTGAAAGTTGAGAGGTTTTTCTGTCTTTTTTGAAAAAGCTTTGGCTTTTTCCAAAAGTAAAAGTTTTTTCGTGGCTAAAACCTAAATTTACTTACAATTTTTGTTATAACATGTTTAAAATACCCTAGAAAATAGAAAGACTAAAATACCCTTAAAATATATGGAAAATTGAATGGTGTTAAAGTCAGATGACCAATCAAGGATTTTGAAAAATTTAAGTGACATTTCTCTTAAATTTTTCTATAAGGTGACAAATTGAAACTAAAGTATAAGTTTAGGTGATATTTCTACAAATTGAAACTGAGGTATTATCATATAGCATTTGTCTTAAAATTGTTGAGCGTTAGCAAGCAAAACATACATTCACTCATGGAAATAAGGAAGAGAAGGTATAAAATATTTCAGTGTCAATTTAGTTCCATGCACAACAATTTTAATTTGTAAGTGCAAATAAAATGTGAGTGCATGTTTATTTACTTATTAATGCTCAAAATTTTTAAGAGAGATCTTATGATGAGTTGTGCATGTAGCATTCTACTTTTAATATCCCAACTCCAAAGTGTCTTCTAATTTGCGTAAGTGAAGGCATAACAAGGAAGATTTCATGGTAACAAGGAAGGGAAGGGTCATAAAAATCTATAAAAACAGAACATGGAAATAATGGTAACGTCTAGAGACAAAGCTCATCCCATAGCTTAGACAACCTCAGAAGATTTCATATTGAACTTCAATGACCTTTTTCTTGTCAAAATTCTTGACAAAGCTTTTGTAACATTCGACGAATATGCTATAATGTGTAGAGACAAAGCTTTTGTTGGAAACAACAATCAGTATCAAACTGGCTGTCATAGATAAAGCTATATTCTTTCAATGTGGGACAAGAGGAAATTGAACTTCAACAATACGAGCTTTAACAGGTTTAAGTACAGAATCAATGGCTGTCTTTGAAGGATTCATAGACAAAGGCCAACAAACTGGCTGCATATGGCATTACATAGAAAGTTACTTTCAACAACTTCATCATCATCCGATAAAGTTTTCTTGCAAGAAAACCAAACAAGGACGTGCCCCCCAGGGTTTAACATCAGTCTATCTTGTTTGAGATGGAGAATTCTTCATCAACACAAAGAGAGCTTTTCCATGTGGTCAGATCAGATGAAGGATGTTAAGTTTATTTCTGTCGTTAAGTATCCCTTCAGAAAAAAAAAAAAAAACATTTGCCCCTTCCACTGCCGTCAAGGGATTATCAGAAAGATTAAGATGGATGGTTCCGAGCAACGGTCTAGTGCAAATAATATAAACATAGGTGCCAACTTCCAAATATAAAAAAGCAAACTTACTTTTCTTTTATGATTTCATTAAGGTCAATTGGCAAACCTCCCCAAAATCATCTGCAAGATCATGTGATGATGGTCAGTAATGAGTAATCCTGTAATCTTCATAATACAAGGAACAGAGATTGTGAGAGAGTGGAGCAATACCTTGGAGAGATCTCAGCCCTATGTTTTCTGCTACAGCTTGCATTCTTTCTTGAGTTCGTTGGAAGATGATAAGGTCATTCTACCATAAAAGAGCATGCAATGCCCTTTAGTTTTCTTCAGTTGTAAATGTAAATAGAGTTTAAAATTGTTATTCCCTATGAATTACAAGTGAAAGAAGGGATTCCATTAGCAGCAGTTACCTTGAAATCTCAAAATACATAATGCATGCCAGATTGGGTCAAGTTGGGGTAGTTCGGAAGTGAAAGGCACAGAAAAGGATCAACAGAATTCTTATCAAATTTCTATGAAAATTTCTAAATAGGGAGAAGACGTAAAATTAACATGTCTCCAAATTTCATGCAAGAATGAAACCAAGCAAATTTTCATTTCAATTATCAGTGGACATAGTAAGAGCTCATCGGTGGACATGAACAAAAAAATAATAATAATAAAAACTGAATCTAGAAAACTTCACCTGATCATTAATCTTCATAACAACCGGATTTCGTCTAATAGAAACATAAATCATTCAGTTGGTCCGTGCATCCTGTCAAATTCGTCGAATAATGGGTCACTACGATCTATTGGAGTTGATTCGTCATTGTTCGACGGTGATGTCCTGCATAAACATCAAACACAAGCACATAAAAAATTTACCTATTCAAATTTTAGGTGTTATTATAAATAGTGTTAGCATCTTACGGTGTGTTCAAATTTCTTGGGCATTGTCTTCTATCATGACCAATGTGTCCACACTCCCGACAGTGTCTAATCCCTCACTTCATTGCCTTTTCCTTTGCTCCCGTTACTCCTTTCGACCTTCCTTTGCACCTCACTCTCTTAGGGTCTTTCATATATTGTGTTTGAGAGCTGGACCCTCCAACTTCGTTATTACTTGGTCCATCCTTCAACAACTTCAACTTCACCTGCAAACTTTTTAGAGTCTCTGACAGTAGCTCACATCCTTCTTCACTCATTAATGCATCCTCAACCACATCTGAAGCAAGTCGAGACATTGTACTCCGCTTTATTAAAAGACCAGGATCTGCAGAGTCTTTAATTTCGTTGCCATTTGCATCTGACACCAATCCAGATTTCGCAGTTTTCTTCCACCTCTTCAAAATATATTTATCGGGCATATATTCAATCTGGTCCCTTCTGAACAATGCTAGGATGTGCTTGCAAATAATTCCAACAAATTCAAATCTTTTGCAGCTACACGATGTGTGGTCAGAATCTTTGACATATACGACTTCTGCCACTCTTGTTTCCCAATTTTTCCTTTCGCTCACGTTAAAGACAACTTTAGAAGCATCCTCTGTTTTGAGCTCTAGGAAACATGTTGTACTTTGTATTAGTTCTTGCTCAAACTTTTGAAACATTGTCCTTGTGTACAAGGTAGCCATTTGTTTGTTCATTGGCATCGGTAGAATACATTGAGCCACTTCAAATGCATCTACGTGATCAGCAACTAACTCTTTTTGACGTTGATGAGAAAGTGCCCTCTCAAATCGTATTATGAAATCCATCAACGAATTTCTCCTTGATATGTATTGCTTGAAAAAACCATGAGAACCTTCCGCTCTTTGGCTGCTTGACATTCCAGCGGCAAAAAATTGTCGTGCGTAGGCTGGAACCCAAGATTCCCTTAAATCAAACATTGAACTTAGCCATGGATGGTCAGTCAAACCAGCCTTTGTAACCACAATATTCCATTTTGCATCAAACTCATCCTTATTGTCAGTATCCCATATGGCTTTCTGAAATTCACGCCAATACTCCTTATAAGCAGAATGTGGTAACTTAACAGAGAACTTTGATGTGATGTGCCATATGCAAAGTCGATGAAATGTAGTCGGGAAGGCTATTGAAATCGCTATGGCCATTGCCGCATCTTGATCTGTAATGATCGTTTTAGGTTCCCCACCTAGCATGGCTTTCTTAAACTCCTCAAACATCCAAACAAACGACTCAGTCATTTCCTTGCTCAAAAATGCGCATGCTAAGACAATTGTCTGACCATGGTTATTAACTCCCAACATTGGTGCAAATGTCAAGTCGTATCGATTCGTGTTGAATGTGGTATCGAATACAACAACATCTCCATAAAACCCATACGCCCGTCTAGAAGTTGCATCTGCCCAAAAACATCGACTAAACCTGTCATGGCCATCTCCCTCAATCTTGAAATAAAAAGCCTCATTTTTTTTTTCTGTTCAGCCATAAAATACTCGGTCACTAGTTCAACATCGTGGTTCCTCAACTTCCCATTCACACTACATTCAAGATTGTAGATATCTTTTTTGATAAAACCGATTTTATCCATTCCTCCGGATTGCACCTCAAAAATACTTACCTTCTGATGAATGGGAATATTAACTGAACCCAACTGTTTTGTGAGTACTTTTGTAGAATCTGAAATATGACGGTGTGATCTCAATAAATGCATTCTTTCTGAGGGTGTCATCTTATGATTGTGTCCCTCTGCAAAAAGAGAGATGGTATACTTCTTGCTCCCATTTGTCTTCACAACCACAATCTTAGCTTTGCAATTGCATCTACTTATTCCCCGTTGTCTTTTTCTCTCCCGAGTTTCATCCCTCCTGTATGCACCTTGTTTGCAACATACAAATTCTTTCCTCAAAATCTCTTTCTTATTTTTTCCCCAAAAGCTGGAATGAAGTCGAATACCAAAGCCAGCCAAGAATGCATATCTATTATAGAAATTGTAAACGAGGTCAAGCGAGTCGAACTTCATCCCAACTGCTGGTGTTTCCTCATTTCTTACTTCAGGAATATAAACCCTCCCATTAGCTGTTGCACATTCATCACTCTCTGAGCCCCCAGACATTTTATCTACGTATATTATTGATCCACTTCTATATTACTGCATAGCAAATATTAATTCATTAATCAGTCATTACTGCATCACAACATATCAATGCATTCCACTTACACAAAACATTGCCCAAATTGACACAAAACACGCATAGCCTAACTTGTTGGATTCCGATTACACAAAACGCAAGCAAAATTTAATAATAGTTACGTCATCTCTTGTGAAATAATCTGGAAAAAATAACATTAGAACCAACATGTTCAACTAAGAACACAAATGTAATTCAAACCACCAATTACAGAACTTCACCCAATATCCTCTCCAAATGCTTACTCCTAATGTCATTAAGCCTAAGTTTAGGATCTTTTACCTACATTTCATAATTTTCCACCCCCACCAAAAACAATCAACTAAGTATATTGAATATTCATAAGGAAATGACACATTATTGATTCCAAAAATGACGCATTATTGATGCCACAAATGACGAATTTCCCACCCTCACAAAAAACAAACCAACCCCAATAAAATCAATCCAGCAGGAGTGAACTTACCTCTTAAGATCAATTGGGAGCTCCGAAGTCAGTCAGCTTGAGAGAATGTGGTGGACATTAGAGAAGACTCTTTGATATTGGAGACTCCATCTCTACCAAAATTGAGGAACAACTGCTGCTGCGGCGTCTAGCTACAAAAAGAGATATACTACTTTGCTTTCATTTGGAATCTTGTTTGCTGAATGAAAAAGAGAAGGGGTTTTCACTTGAGCCATAGTATCAAAACAGGGCAACAACTAGGTAAGAGCCATTAATCGTCATATCGAGGATACCATAGATTGCAGGCCTCCCAAGGTGCTGATGACAATGGAGCGACTATAAGGTTTGGGAGCTTTGGATCCTTCTAATTGTGGGTTTACGTTACATTCAAAAAGAGAGGATTGTGTTCTTGAGTTTTTCACAGAGAGGGAAAAAGGGAAAGATCTTCAACTGAAGTTGGGTTTCTACATGCACCCTCTTTTAAAAACTCACCGTTGGATGAAATCCAACGGCTGGTACATATCCCTCAAACACACCCCTTATAACTTTCCACTCACTTCTCCCCAATAGACATCGGCCCGGGCCAATACACAAAAGTAGCACGTGATTTTTTCACCTCCAAAAAAAGAAAATTAGCTAGTATCATTTCTACTATAAAAAAAGCCTCTCCTATACATCACACTCAGCAAAGCTTCACTTATGGCAAAAATGACATCCCCCAGCAACTCTCTTCTTCTCCCTCCTTCTCCCTCCTTCTCTCCCTCTTCCTCACCCTCGCTTTCTCCGAAGTTGTAGGGGTTCCCTTTGTCTTAAAATTGTTGAGCGTTAGGAAGCAAAACATACATTCACTCATGGAAATAAGGAAGAGAATGTATAAAATATTTCAGTGTCAATTTAGTTCCATGCACAACAATTTTAATTTTTAAGTGCAAATAAAATGTGAGTGCATGTTTATTTACTTGTTAACGCTTAAAATTTTTAAGAGAGATGTTATGATGAGTTGTGCATGTAGCATTCTACTTTTAATATCCCAATGTTATGATGAGTTGTGCATGTAGCATTCTACTTTTAATATCCCAACTCCAGAGTGTCTTCTAATTTGCTTAAGTGGAGGCATAATATTGTGATTGTCATGGGAACAAGGAAGAGAAGGGTCATAACATGAGCAGCTTATCCCATAGCATAGACAACCTCAGAAGATTTCATATTGAACTTCAATGAATGACCGTTTGCTTGTCAAAAATTCTTGAAATGTATGGAAACATTGAATATATGTAACATTCGACAAATAAGCTATAATGTGTAGAGACAAAGCTTTTGTTGGAAACAACAATCAGTATCAGACTGGCTGTCCTTGAAGAAATCACAGACAAAGCTATAATCTTTCAATGTGGGACAAGAGGAAATTGAACTTCAACAATACGAGCACTAACATCAGTTTATCATCAGTTTCTTGCAAGAAAACCAAACGAAGACGTGGCCCCCATGGTTTAACATCAGTTTTATCTTGTTTGAGAAGAAGAATTCTTCATCAACACAAAGAGAGCTTTCCAATGTGGTCAGATCAGATGTAGGCCGCCCCTCCAAACACAAATGAACTATCTGCAGGACAAGATAGCTCTGATCAAAGAGCTAATAGAAAGCATATAATAAGGATGTTAAGTTTATTGCTGTCGTTAAGTATCCCTTCAGAAAACAACATGTGCCCCTTCCACTGCCGTCAAGGGACCTTGTAAATTATCAGAAAGATTAAGATGGATGGTTCCGAGCAACGGTCTAGTGCAAATAATATAAACATAGGTGCCAACTTCCAAATATAAAAAAGCAAACTTACTTTTCTTTTATGATTTCACTAAGGTCAATTGGCAAACCTCCCCAAAATCATCTGCAAGATCATGTGATGATGGTCAGTAATGAGTAATCCTGTAATCTTCATAATACAAGGAACAGAGATTGTGAGACAGTGGAGCAATACCTTGGAGAGATCTGAGCCCTATGTTTTCTGCTACAGCTTTCATTCTTTCTCGAAATCTTCAACTTCAACACATCAGAGCATGCATTTCTCGAGTTTGTTGGAAGATGATAAGGTCATTCTACCATAAAAGAGCATGCAATGCGCTTTAGTTTTCTTCCGTTGTAAATTTAAATAGAATGTAAAATTGTTATTCCCTAAGAATTAACAAGTGAATCTTACGCAGAGAGTCTAGAGATACAACAAAGAAAAAAAAATTCTAACTCCAAAGTGTCTTCTAATTTGCTTAAGTGAAGGCATAACAAGGAAGATTTCATGGTAACAAGGAAGGGAAGGGTCATAAAAATCTATAAAAACAGAACATGGAAATAATGGAAACATGAGCAGCTCATCCCATAGCTTAGACAACCTCAGAAGATTTCATATTGAACTTCAATGAGCGTTTGCTTGCAAAATTCTTGAAATGTATGGAAACATTGAATGTATGTAACATTCAACGAATATGCTATAATGTGTATAGACAAAGCTTTTGTTGGAAACAACAATCAGTATCAAACTGGCTGTCCTTGAATGATAGCTCTGGTAAAGAGCTAATAGAAAGCATATAATAAGGATGTCAAGTTTATTGCTGTCGTTAAGTATCCCTTTAGTAAATTCTAATCTTTCAGAATCTAGGAAATTGGGAGCATTATCAGAAAGATTAAGATGGACGGTTCCAAGCAACGTTCTAGTGCTAAGAATATAAACAAAGGTGCAAACTTTCAAATATAAAAAAGAAAACTTACTTTTCTTTTGTGAGAGAGTGGAGCAGAGATCTCAGCCCTATGTTTTCTGCTACAGCTTTCATTCCTTCTCGAAATCTTCAACTTCAACTCACCCGAGCATGCATTTCTTGAGTTTGTTGGAAGATGATAAGGTCATTCTACCTTAAAAGAGCATGCAATAGGCTTTGGTTTTCTTCCATTAGCAGCAGTTACCTTGAAATCTCAAAATACACAATGCATGCCAAATTGGGTCAAGTTGGGGTAGTTCCTATTGGGAATCTTACGCAGAGAGTCTAGAGATACAACAAAGAAAACAATTCTAATGAAATGGAACTGTAGTTCGGAAGTGAAAGGCACAGAAAAGGATCAACAGAATTTTACCTTCATGTGTTTTTGTTCCTCGTCCGATTTTGAAAAGCCAGGTCTAATAGCTATACAATGAGGATTTCAACTCGATTGCACAATGAGCATTTCAACTCGATTGCTTTCCATTTTCATGCATATCTCAGCTCAATAAGATACTCCCAAGTTCAAGACATTAAGAATTGGATCATTGGATTCATCTTAGAATATGAACAAACTAATTTCTCTAGTTAACCCCAACCCATGTAGCTTCTGAAAACTAATTTCCAACCAACAAGTATGTACACATTTTCATCCATCTCAAATTAAATTCATAAATGACGTTTTCAAGTTATTACCTACAGAAAGGAATTTTATGATGAAAGATTACCTAATCATAAATGACGTCTTCACCACATTGTCCAAATGCTGGTCTGTTGCTAGATCGCCACCTGGAGAAGATTTCCTTCCCCTTTGTTTGCACAATTTGTTTGTAGAAAAACAAAAATCTATATACAACGGTAAACTCTCCTCGGGCTGTGACATGAAAGAAACCTGCAAATGAGAACTGTTTATGAGAAGGCATGTTATCGTGCAGAGTGACTAATAAATCAGCATTTGAGACTAGACAGACATAAGTTGTGATCAGCATGCTCTTGGATACCGATAAGGACCAGGCCCGGTGAGAAACAAAGTGACAGAATTATCAGAATTTATCAAGCTTAATACCAATAAAATCTAATTTGCAATTCAAGGCAAGATTCTTTTTTACAGAAAAAGAAAATGCTAATGAACTATTGCTGTTGTTCCATGTTGAGCAAGTAACATTTTAGAGTCCTTCAGAAGTTAAAGGCGCAGAGAAAGAACACAGACAAGCCTTACCTTCAATTGTTCCAGATCAAATTTTGAAAAGCCTGCTTCTTCTAATAGCTTTTTAATATGGACGTTTACTTGAGTGCTTTTACTTCCCGTGCATACCTCAGCTCAACAAGATGCTCCTAAATCCAAAGGAGAAATTAATTCTACTGGCTTTAATTAAATCTAATTATTGCAGCTTCATAAAAATAAATCTAATTATTCTCATACCTTTACTCAGAAAAGAAAGAGTCTTGTGGCAGGAATTGGAGACTCAGACAGCCATAAACATGTATCTGTTGAAGAGAAGTGAGTTCAAGGGACCTTGTGAATTCTCAAATACAAGGAACAGAGATTGTGGGAGAGTGGGGCAATACCTTGGAGAGATCTCAGCCCTATGTTTTCTGCTACAGATTTCATTCTTTCTTGAGTTCGTTGGAAGATGATAAGGTCATTCTACCATAAAAGAGCATGCATTGCGCTTTAGTTTTCTTCGGTTGTAAATGTAAATAGAGTTTAAAATTGGTATTCCCTATGAATTACAAGTGAAAGAAGGGATTCCATTAGCAGCAGTTACCTTGAAATCTCAAAATACACAATGCATGCTAAATTGGGTCAAATTGGGGTTGTTCCTATTGGAAATCTTACGCAGAGAGTCTAGAGATACAACAAAGAAAAAAATTATAATGAAATGAACTGTAGTTGGAATAATTGCAGCAAGCAAATCGTTCGGAATTGGAAGGCACAGAAAAGGATCGACATAATTTTACCTTCATGTGTTTTCTCATACTTTTGTTCCTCATCAGATTTGAAAAGCCAGTGAGGATTTGAACTCGATTGCTTTCCATTTTCATTCATATCGCAGCTCAACAAGATACTCCTAAGTTCAAGACATTAAGAATTGGATCGTTAGATTTGTCTTAGAATATGAACAAACTAATTTCTCTAGTTAACCCACCTCGTGTAGCTTCTGAAAACTAATTTCCAAACAACAAGTATATACGAGAAAATACATCTGAAAGAGACTAATTGATATGCTAAAAAATTAAAAGTGAAACGGTGAAGGGGACGACACTGAAAGATGCATATTCAATTATCAAATGTTATAATGAAGCATCAGATCTTCTGCAACGGTTCAGTTGCTTGTTAGAAATAATCAATGGCACGGCAATTAGGTAGATTTATGTGAATCCAATGGTGCTTTGTTTCGAATTTGAATTATAAACATCTAGTCGTGTAATACTTTCTTAAACTGCCCGAAAAGTTTTTGAATTGGAAATGGCATCCATCATGTATTTCCAATTCTTCAAGAGATAAGTGGTCCATGTTACAAGTACAAGGCCAGCCCTGGGATTTTGGTGGCCCAGGGCAAAGTCAAAAAGAAGGCCCTATAAATGGAAGACTACTTACAAGTAAAACTATTTGTTTTCATTTATACGTATGTATATAGAATGTAGACCTTTTACAACTAAACTAGTAGCAAAAATTAGGCCTTCAAAAAATTTCATTTTACTTGTGGAAATGTTTAAAATGTTTATATATAAAGCAATGATTGAACACAAGAAAAAAAAAAAAAAAAAGAGATTGGAAGAAGAAATATGACATTTTACTATCACAATTCAGGGATGGAAGGCAGCTCAAGGATAATTTCTTTGTTAAAGCTCTTTGTATTTCTCTTAAGATCAGCTCTGTTCCTGTTCTGTGGCGGACGAGTACTTGTACACTTCTGTGGTATTTTACTATCTTTTTTTCAATAAAAAAATGTTTCTTCTAAATAAACAAGTCATTAATGAAGTGTGCAGCATTAATATTCATTGCATAAGGAACAATTATGTGATTCCCTAACCGGAGGAAAATCATAGTATTGTTCAAGACCAAGCATGGAGTTTCGTCAACGTCATCTGTCCTAGAACGTGAGCGCTCACAAGTTATTCATACATATGTACACATTTTCATCCATCTCAAAGGAAACTCATGAATGACGTTTGCAAGTTATGTTAGGAAACTCAAAGGAAAGGAATTTTATGATGAAAGATTACCTAATCATGAATTTTATGATTGAGAACATTTCCTTGCTAGAGCACCACCTGGAGAACATTTCCTTCCCCTTCTTTGCCGCAATGTGTTTGTAGAAAAACAAAAATCCATATACAATGGTAAACTCTCCTCGGGCAGTGACTTGAAAGAAACCTGCAAATGAAGAAACGTTTATGAGAAGGCTTAAGACAGACATAAGTTGTGATCAGCATGCTCTTGGATACCGATAAAATCAAATTTATCAAGTATAATAAATAAAATCAAATTTGCAATTTAAGGCAAGATTCTTTTCCAATATGTGTGATGTGGGGGATAAGGATAAGGCATAACTTAGAAGAACCAAGACTTAACAGAGAAAAGGAGAGAGATGATAAACAAAGCTTAAACAAGGTTAATTCCCTAAGAAAATTTTGTAATTGCTGAATGATCTTTCTGCTCAACCAAAGAACACCAGTTGATACTAAGAAAATATACATTAGAAATACATACCTGACTTGAGTTAAAAGAAAAGCAGTTACAGCGGTTATTTGAAGTACATACCTGACTTGAGTTTGTTTGTCTCTATGTGAGAGAGAGAGAGAGAGGTCATATCATCATATGATGACTTCATCATTTATCCAGATGCAAGGAATGTGAGATATGCTGTCCCAATGATCTTGTCCCGTCTTATTCTGATACCTTTTCTCCAGGCCAGAACATCGGAAGATCTTCAGATAAGAAAGAGATGGCGGCAGACCCTCTTCTGGCAGGAATTGGAGATTGTCACAACACCTAATTTCTAGCCTTTGAAGAGAAGTGAGGTGTTGAAGTGCCTCTCCTGGCAAGAATTCCAGACTGTCACACCTACTAATAAATAGTTCTTGAAGAGAAGTAAGGTGTGCAAGTCCCTTTCCATCCAAAGATTTCAGAGTTGAAAGTTCCTCGATGAGGAGACTGCGAAGAGTGGTAGGGAGCAGCTGTTGCTTGAGCAACGTCTCCAAGATTTCATCACTTCCCCTGCCATGAATTGTAAATTCTGTAAGGGAGACAAGTGCTTGCAAACCCCAGTTGCAGTAGTCTCCCACTGATGAAGATGAAGCCCTCAGTCTCTCACAATTCTCAATCCTAAAATGTTGGAGGTTGGGAGGCAAACCCCCATCTTCTGCAATTGACTCCAGATTTTGAAGATTCCTTATCCACAATCTTTCAAGGGCTGTGAAGGTGTGAATGCGTTCAGGTAATGACTTCAACTTCTTGCATCTGCTGAATTCCAATTGAGTTAGGTTGGGAGTGGGCAACCCTCCCTGGGGAAAACACACCAGATTTGGACAGCCTAAGATATTTAAGTTATCCAGATGGCTGAGATTCTCAACAGCTCCTCCTTCTTCAATCAAGCAAAGCGATTCCAGATTCTCACAATACCCAATATTAAGTGTCCTCAATTTGGGAAAAATCCTGAAGGACCTCATTGAATTACAGCTCATATGTATAGTCAAATAGTCGAGTGATGTTAGTTTGGCCAACATCTCATGAGGTAGGAAATCTAATCTCCTACAATTGATTATATAAAGTGATGTCAACGTAGTGGGTAGGCCATCTTTAGGAAACGACGACAGGGTTGGACAATTCCAAAGAATCAAATGTTGAAGACGATTGATGTTGGGGAAGCATTGTATGTTATTTAAATTTCGAATCTTAAGTCGGGACAGGAGTTTTGTCTCTAGTAATGATAACAGACCTGTTTGGCATCCATCTTTTATTTCCAATTCTTGAAGAGAATTGTAGTTGAGACTAGTACTAGTACTAGAAGTAGCAGTGGCCCTTTGATCATGTAAAACTCCACACCCTTCCACGCTAAGTTTCTTCAAGCAAGGTAGATCACAAGGCAAGCTTCCTCTCAGTTTTGGACACTTTTCTAGAATTAGCTCTAGGAGGCGAGGAAAGTCTGGACCTCCACTTCCACTTGGTACCCATTCCTCCCACTCTGCCATTCCCTTAAACTCCAGCCTCTCCAGCGATTGAAATGGTTGAAATGGCTGGCCATACAACTCAGGACCTAACGTCCTAAGAAATTTCATCTTACATATGAAGAGCTCCTTAAGAGCAGGTAGCTGTCCAAGAGGTGGCAACTCGAAACAATAATGACAGCCTTCGAGGCGCATAACTTTTATTTTATTGAAGGCAGAGTCTCCCAACCAGTTTGGGAAGCTGGTCCCGCCATAACGTTTGACGGTCAATTTCTCCAAATTCATGCAAGGTTGGAGCTTGTCAAGTACTTCTCTCACTTTTGTAGAATCATCCGAGTCTTCATTGCCCCATTCGAACTCTAACTCCTTCATATCCTTCTTATTCTTCAAATTGGCTTGCACGGCATCCTTAGCATCAACTACATTTTGTAGTTTAAGTTTTCCTCCAAGATGTGGAAGCTCCCCCAATTCCCCAATGGTTGACCCAGTAGATTTCCCCACAACAAAAGCAGTCAACGTTCTCAAACTTTTTAGTCTACTCATTTGCAATGGCATCTCTGCAATTTTAGTTCCACTCACATCAAGATGATGCAAACTAATTAATTCCCACAGGTCTACAGGCAATTTAGCAAGAGACGCACAACCTCCCAGCATTAATTTCTGTAAATTTATCAATTTTCTCAAGTCTGCAGGTAATTCAACAAGAGATGAACAATTTGACAATAGTAACGTCTGCAAATAGTACAAACTGCAAAGTACACTAGGTAACCTTTCAATTGCAGTACCAGAGAGATCCAAATAGCGCAAGTGAATAAGATTTTTAATAGAATCAGGTAGCTGAGTGACATTCCTATAACTTGACAATGATAACGCCCGTAAACATCTGTGTGACGACAACAAATCTTGTACAACCTTTTTACTTAGATAATAATTTTTATAAGAGTTATATGGATTTAAAGAGGTAGGTAGGAAGGTCCGCAAACACTTAGCCTCCTTTAATTGCTCAAATTTAAGAGAAACATCATATTCTTCCCTAGCATATGACAAATGGCGAACTCTTTCTACTTCATGTGATTCCCTCCCTTCCCACCTAGAACAAAATCCTTTAGACATGAACAAAGCCAAGTCATTGATGAGATCATGCATAACGAAACTTGATTTCCCCGATGTTTGAAACAATGATCGGGATAAAAGTTCATCAAAATATTCCTTAGCCACTTCTTCCATGTTGTCCCCATTCTCCGCTTGGGGAATTAAACCTTCCGCCATCCAAAGAAAAACAATGTCTTCTACCTTGAATTCATAGTCTTTTGGAAAAATTGAACAATAAATAAAGCATTGCTTTAACTTAGCTGGAAGATAATGATAACTCAACCCTAGAGCAGGAAGAATGTCACTTTTCTCTGTAGGTAACTCCCAAATGCTGTTGTTTAGTACTCTGTTCCATACCTCAGAGTCTAGCCTGGAACGTAACAAACCGCCAAGTGTTTGTGCAGCTAAAGGCAACCCATTACACTTTCGTGCAATTTTCTTGCCGATTTCTTCCAAGCTTGGATATGCACTACAGTTTACATTTCCAAACGCATGTTTTGCAAGTAATGACCAACAATCTTCATGCGACAATGGTTCCAAGGGTTGAGTGGGAACATTTTGCATGAAAGATGCTACATTTTTGTTCCGTGTTGTTACGATGACTTTACTTCCCCTTGCCCCTGAAGTAAAGGGAGTTTGGAGGCAGTTCCAATCAGTATATTTCTCATTCCAAAGGTCATCCAACACAAATAAAAATTTCTTCCCCCTAAGTTGTTCTCTTAGTTCAATTTGAAGCAAATTCAGATCTGTTGTATTGCAAGTTTTTGAAGTGACTGACTCAAGAAGAGTTTTAGTTACCCTGATAGCATCATAGTCTTCTGAAACACAAGCCCAAGCTTTAAGTGTAAAATGCTCTTTCACCTTATCATCATTGTAAAGCATGCGGGCAAGGGTTGTCTTGCCAACCCCGCCCATTCCAACAATGGTGATGAAGGACACATCCTCTTTGCTAGCATCATCAGAGAACAAAACTTTTGATAAATTTTCTTTGACTTCTTCTCTACCATATACATAAGGTTCATGAACCACGGAAGTTGTTGGAGTTCTTTGTGAAACCTTCCTCCCAACAACTTCTGTCAAACCAAGAGCACCTTTCAATTGTACAAAGTCTTCTAATTTTCGTAATAACTCTTGTATCTTAACATTCATGCTTTGATAAAACTTATTACGAGAAGTAGGGAGGAATCTCCGCACCTTATTGGTTAATTTGTCGGCTGTTTGAGCTTCACCTTCCAGCTTGCATTGCAAGGCTTCATAGTTGATCTCATCCAGCAAGTCCTCAGCATCAAAGACTGCATGTTTGAGGTCGTCAAGCCACTCTCTCACAGCTGGTTTCTCAATTTGCTTCTCCTCTGCATCATCGAGCACTGGGTTCAAGGTCAACAGCGTCCTCTTTAGTTTCATGAGGAGAGGTTGATCGAGTTTCTTGTGCCAAAATAAGTCGACGAACTTGGGTGAAGCAATTCTGTGACAAATCACGTGGATGGAAGCAGAAATAAAGGCCTCTCCGATCAAAGCTCCAGCCATTTTTCTCTTCTTTTCCTTGCAAGGGAATTGGATGAAGTAATATTCCAAGGTTCGCAGATAGCTCAGCTAGCACGACTTGGAAATACAGGTAAGGCAGTATGAAAGCTTTTTGTGGTTGTAATTATATATTATGTATTTAACAAGTACCGTTGCTTGGGTGTTTTGTCGGTGTTCGAGTTTTTAAGCTCAATTGATGATAATTTAAATTAAATTATAATTAAAAATGTCCTTCTCTTGGGGACAAGTTTTTCAAACTTTTCTTTGCCCTCAAATTGGGAAGGTTCGTCTATACCATTATGAATTCAAATTGTGCAGGTGGGTTCTTGGGAGCCACACGGCCTAAGGAATAATACTCCGGTGTGGACTGTTGGAGAGTGGAGGATGACAAGACAACAACGACAGACTCGAACGCCATTAAACGCTTTGTGAATCTGTGGCTCTTAACAGATTTCAATAGATAAGGTAGAGGGAAGAAAAGTGGGGGTTTATTCAATCCATAGAGCTCAACAGATGCTTAATGACTTGTTTCATAAGACTATTATCATAGAGTTTTATACACTTTTTTGTTTATTTTATGAATAGTATTATCTTTTAATATTTATCAAAGTAGTGCATAAACAAAAGGAAATTACTTCTAATATTTATCTTTTGTATATGATAACTCATGAGAACATACATGAAACCAAAATGTAGCAAAAAAAAAAAAAAATTTGGTACATTTTTAGATTGATTATGTATTGAAATCCACCACGGGGTATGTTTTTACTTGTGGTGGAGAACTAAATAGTTGAAGAGCGGTGCTACAATCTGTCATTGTTTTGTCTACTACCGAAGCAGAGTATATGGCCCTAATGGAGGCTTCTAAGGAAGCGTTATGGTTGACAAAATTGGCTAAAGAGTTTGGGATAGCTCAAGACTTGGTGGTGATACAAAGTAATAGTCAAAGTGCCATATATTTAGTCAAGAATCAAGTGTTTTACAGAAGGTCTAAGCATATTGATGTACGGTACCACCGGATAAAAGATTGAGGGAATGATAGGGACATTGCAATAGAGAAGGTTCATATGGATGAGAACGCTTCGGATTGCTTGACCATGCCGGTCACAGCTGAGAAGTTCAGACACTATTTAAGCGTGCTCAATCTTGTTACATGCTGAAGATTGAGGTGTTGCTCTTGAGAATTACTAGAACGGTTTCTAAGAGATTTGAAGAGGTTCTAGGGTTCAATGATTTTCATAAGGTGTTTAATGCTCGCCAAGGTGGAGATTGTTGATGTTAGCTCACCTAAATATGCGGAAGGATTGAAGGAAACAGGCAATCAAATGAGTCAAAGACGTATTGATTGGGCTCTAGCAATCGAACAGGACATAGAAGGTTTTCATCCAAGTCTCAGGTGCTCGAGAACTTGCTCAAGCTGCACAAGTGGTGCTCAATGCTCGAGCGGGACACACAAATCTAGTGTGTATCCCTGGCGAATCTGGACAAATTTTCTCTTAGTTTTGAGGTCCTTTAAGTTTCCTATTCCTTGTATAATTGTACTAAAACCCTATGACATATAAATAGGCACTTTAGCGTTAGGCTATTGTAACATGAGAAAGCTAAGGAATCAAATTGGGTTTGAGCCAAAGGTGAGAGAAAAGAGAGCCAAAGGTGAGAGAAAAGAGAGCCAAAGGGGTTCTTTCATGTTAGTGAATTTCTTGGGGATCACTAAGAGGACGTTGGCACAACGTTGAACCTCAACAAATTATTGTATTCTTTGTCTGTGTTTACTGTTTGGTCTTGTGTGTATTTTATCTTTGCGTGACTTATGTATGTGTTTGGGCCTAATTTGGCACGCCTAGTCCAAAACCAAAAAAGCCCATGTCAATTTTGGATAGCGACCAACATTCTCCTTTTGATTGGGCCAAACACTAGGCACAACTACCCATTTTTGAAACCCACAAGACATGAGCACCACTTAGGCTTGATTTTTGATTGGGCCACTCGGCACAACTACCCATTTTTGAAACCCACAAGAGATGAGCACCACTTAGGCTTGATTAAAAGAAGTTGGGAAAGCGGCCCAAAATTGAAAAGCCTTGCCCAGGACTTGTTAACCCACGAGAATAAACTTGGGCTTCGGAAAACATAGTAAAGAAATCAGCCCACAGTCCCAAAACTCAACCTGGGCTTGGCATGATCAAATGAAAAAGAAAAGCCCAAAATAGAAGCAAACTCATCTGACTACCTTACTTTGAAAAAGTCAGCAATTTCAACTGGGTTGATGGGGAATTAATGGAGGCATGTCATTACAGGAAGACTTCTTTGAAATTCTACAGCCAAAAGATCAAAATCCCTTTTTCTATATTCAGAAAAACTCTACTCCATAGCAGGTATCATTTCCAAGGGATAAGCATGCTATATTTTCTATATATAAAAAAGATAAGCAGGGTGCAGAGAGTTGTTCATCCGGAAAAGCAAACTCATGGCAGATTGTGTTCTTTCTCTCTACAAAGAACAACAGGGAACAAAGAAGAGTTGGTTTTTCTTTCAGAAAAAGCAAGGAAAAGACCTTCATGAAAACTAATTATTGACGGTTCTTCTCTGCCAGAACAGATAACTTCCCCTTTTCTTTGACATTTAAAAATGAAAGACCTTGCTTTTAGAAAATATGCCGCCCATTGTTTAAAGTTTAGAAAACCCACTCCAGCATTTCCTATAAATATGAGAGGAGGTGAACAGATTATCTAGGGAATATTATAGATAGACGTTCTACATCAAGTACTTCACCTTTGTTTGTAGTAACCTAGTTACGTGGTGTAGCAAGAAGCAAAATATTGTGTCTCAGTCCTCTGCAAAGTCTGAGTATTAATAGAGAAACGCCCAAGCGCCAGGTCGTAGACCTCCAATCCGCCAAGAATGGAGGATGATCTCCAATCCACCAAGAATGTATGCATCTGTATTCCATAGGGATAGAGAAATAATGCTCAAGCGCTAACCGATTAATAATTTAAAACAACTCTAATAACTCATTTAGGCCCTTATCTTTTTTCTTATTATAGAGTTTTTTTATTTAAACCCTACATTTTTCTTTGTTCACCCTAATACTTTAAATCATGAAGCTCTTAAATTTTATTATTGTGTAAAATGTCATCCAACTTAAAACCTAACCCTAATACATCTATAAACACACCCCACACACCCTACCACTCTTTATATTAAGTTTTAGAAAAACACAAACTCCTCTACACCTTTATTTTATCAAAGATTATTGTAGAGAAGTTTGTTTTATCCAAAGATTTATGACCCTTTGTTGTTTGGAATTTAAAAAAAACTAGTAAAGTATAACCACCACCCTCTTTTCCAATTTTGAAACATGGGATTGGAATATGAAATTCTATTGTATAAATATCGAATCATACAATAGAAATATTAATTTGTTAGGTGGATCAAATTGACATATAATTTTGATTTTTTGAAGTAGCAAGATGCTCTGGTTGCTTTTTGTTCATGTGCCTACTAATACCATCTCCAGTAGGGTATTTATCCATCGTTTTTCCTAGTTCATTCTAAAAAAAATTTATTTTTAAAATAATAATAAAATAATTCTGCTACACATTTGACAACATTGTTTTTATCTCATTAAGTAATGTGAGGATAAGGTGAACTTAGAGTGGTGATGGCAAGATAGTGGGGGTGTGGGGTGTGGGGTGTGGGGTGTGAGGATTGATGAGTTTTTTATTTTTATTTTTTCTTCTGTGTGTGTATTTAGGGGTAGTTTGGGAATAAAGTGGGGGTTTTTTTAAGAAATTGTGAAAATTTGAATTAAAAGTTGGAGTGAACTTAGAATATGAGGTGAACAAAGAAAAGTTCGGGATTTAAATAAAAAAACTCTTTTTTTATTGTATCATAAATGTTCATTTAGCCAATCATAATTCCAGTCCCTAAACTAAATTTAATAAAAATGATTCAATTTCATTAAGGGGTAGACGACAGCGTTTCCTCGCACTCACCAGCGTGCTTGAACTCCTGCACTTCCTTGAAGCCCACCCATGGCTTCACCCAGACTTTGGCTTCATAAAGGTTCTTTTTTCTGGCATCGATGGTCTCGATCGTCAGATGGTGCAGAATGCCAGCAACCACTTGCTGCTTCGCTTTCACCACCCTCACAAACTCAAGCAGAGCATTCTGCAAGAATTTCAATTAATTAGAAATTTCAATTAATTGCTTAATAATCTAATTAATTAAAATTCCAGCATAATATTGAAGAAATGGATTTCAAGGTAGGTGTGCCATAGTAGAGAGAAGGAGGAAGGGGAAATGGATTTCAAAGTGGGGAAGGTTGGTTGGAGCCACCGGTGACAAATGTAGGATGGGGAAGGCGATCTATTTATTTTTGTCAATTTTAATTGTTTAAAAGATATACAATTTTTGTTATAATGAATTTTTCATGTTTAAAATACTCTAGAAAATAGAAAGACTAAAATACCCTTGAAATATATGGAAAATTGAATGGTGTTAAAGTTAGATGACCAATCAAGAATTTTGAAAAATTAAAGTGACATTTCTCTTAAATTTTTCTTTAAGGTGACAAATTGAAACTGAAATATAAGTTCAGGTGATATTTCTACAAATTGAAATTGAGGTATAATCATATAGCATTTGTCTTAAAATTGTTGAGCGTTAGCAAGCAAAACATACATTCGCTCATGGAAATAAGAATGAGAAGGTATAAAATATTTCAGTGTCAATTTAGTTCCATGCACAACAATTTTAATTTTTAAGTGCAAATAAAATGTGAGTGCATGTTTATTTATTTGTTAACGCTAAATTTTTTTAAGAGAGATGTTATGATGTGCATGTAGCATTCTACTTTTAGTATCCCAACTCCAAAGTGTCTTCTAATTTGCTTAAGTGAAGGCATAACAAGGAAGATTTCATGGTAACAAGGAAGGGAAGGGTCATAACAATCTATAAAAACAGAACATGGAAATAATGGTAACATGAGCAGCTCATCCCATAGCATGGACAACCTCAGAAGATTTCATATTGAACTTCAATGAGCGTTTGCTTGTCAAAATTCTTGAAATGTATGGAAACATTGAATATATGTAACATTCGACGAATATTCTATAATGTGTCGAGACACAGCTGCTTATTCAATTCATAGAGCTCAACAGATGCTTAATGACTTGTTTCATAAGACTATTATCATAGAGTTTATATACTTTTTTGTTTATTTTATGAATAGTATCATCTTTTAATATTTATCAAAGTAGTGTATAACCAAAAGGAAATTGCTTCTAATATTTATCTTTTGTATATGATAACTCATGAGAGCATACATGAAACCAAAAATGTAGCAAAAAAATAATTTGGTACATTTTTAGATTGATTATGTATTGATATCCACCATGGGGTATGTTTTACTTGTGGTGGAGAACTAAATAGTTGAAGAGCAGTGCTACACTCTGTCATTGCTTTGTCTACTACTGAAGCAGAGTATATGGCCCTAATGGAGGCTTCTAAGGAAGCGTTATGGTTGACAAAATTGCTAAAGAGTTCGGGATAGCTCAAGACTTGGTGGTGATACAAAGTAATAGTCAAAGTGCCATATATATAGTCAAGAATCAAGTGTTTCACAGAAGGTCTAAGCATATTGATGTACGGTACCACCGGATAAAATATTGGGGGAATGATAGGGACATTGCAAAAGAGAAGGTTCATATGGATGAGAACACTTCGGATTGCTTGACCATGCCAGTCATAGCTGAGAAGTTCAGACACTGTTTAAGCTTGCTCAATCTTGTTACATGCTGAAGATTGAGGTGGAGCTCTTGAGAATTACTAGAACGGGACACATAAATCTAGTGCGTATCTGTGAGATCCCACATCGACCAAACGGAGAGGGGGTGATGTGCCTTATATGGCACACCTCGCATCCTCATAGCGTGAGGCCTTTTGGGAGCTCACTGGCTTCGGGTTCGTAGGAACTCCGAAGTTAAGCGAGTTGGAGGCTGGAGCAATCCCAGGATGGGTGACCACCCCGGGAAGTTGCTTCGTGAGCTCCCAGAAACAAAACCGTGCGGGCTGGTGAG
>NC_047651.1:4907386-4987184 GCF_902201215.1 Prunus dulcis
ATATTATAAATAAACCCTACACAATTGAATTCCTATAAGCAAACCCAAAAAAAACCCAAAAAATGATAGCTAGCCTTATTGAATTTAATATTGATTATTAAATTACTTTGGTGCCCTATTGAGTGCTTTGGGTATTTTTATGAGATTTTGGGGTTGGGCTTGTTTTAAGAAATTGATGGCAGTTTTGTAATTTATAAGAAGTTAAGAGCTTTTTTGTTATGTTGTAAATGGGTTTTGGGTGTGTTTCTAAAGTCCATTTTATATAGGGTATTTTTATAATTTGAGCCCCCATATTGGGTATAATAGTGAATCTCCCTATAGTTTATTCGTCGAATGTTACATATATTCAAGAATTTTGACAAGCAAACGGTCATTGAAGTTCAATATGAAATCTTCTGAGGTTGTCTATGCTATGGGATGAGCTGCTCATGTTACCATTATTTCCATTTTCTGGTTTTATAGATTGTTATGACCCTTCTCTTCCTTGTTCCCATGACAATCACAATAGTATGCCTCCACTTTGGAGTTGGGATATTAAAAGTAGAATGCTACAATGCACAACTGATCATAACATTCTCTTAAAAAAATTAAGCGTTAACAAGTAAATAAACATGCACTCAGATTTTATTTGCACTTAAAAATTAAAATTGTTGTGCATGGAATTAAATTGACACTGATTTTATTTTATACCCCCTCTTTCTTATTTCCATGGGTGAATTTATGTTTTGCTTGCTAACGCTCAACAATTTTAAGACAAATGCCATATGATTATGCCTCAGTTTTAATTTGTCACCTTAATTTTTCAAAATTCATGATTTGTCTTTAACACTATCTAATTTTCCATATATTTAAAGGGTATTTTAAACATGGAAAATTCATTATAACACAAATTGTATATCTTTTAAACAATTAAAATTAGAAAGAACAAAAAAATCGCTTTCCCCCATCCCTTGTGTGCCACTGGCAACTCCAACCAACCTTGTCCACCTTGAAATCCATTCACCCTTCCCTCTTCACAGCCCCTTCCTCCATTCCCCCTTCCCTTTACCCCTTCTTCCCCCTCTCTCTAATATGGCACATCTACTTTCTACACACAAATTTCCTCAGCCCACTGAGACCAAGTCCACACCTTCTTCTTTTTTTATTGTAAAATTTTTTAGACATTCTCAAAGCACACCATAAAAAAATTGAGAGAGAGAGAGAGAGAGAGAGAGAGAGAGAGAGAGAGAGAGAGGAGATGGAGAGACGGGGGAGAGTTGGGGCAAAGAGAGAGAGAGACGAGAGAGGGAGGAGATAGAGAAAAAAAAACTATAAAATTAACTTTTATTTTTGTTTTTAATAATGGGGTGTTTTTGAGTTTTTAAAAATGGGCTTATCAAATGGATTTTTGTGGCTTTAGATTTAAAATTTATTTTTCAATTTATAAAATTAGATCCAAATAAGATACCAAACATGTCATAAGTTTTTTTTTTTTTTTGGGGAACAAAAAGAGAGAGTTAGCAAAAAGAGAGAGTTTTTTTTTTTCCTGCTGCTTACAGACTATGCTTGAAAAGAAAAGTAGAAAAAAGGAAACAACCGACTTAGCAAAGATAGATACTTAAAGCGACACGTGTATGACACTTATACAAGAAGACTCCGAGCAGCGAAAGAGATAAATTCCCATCTGTCCTCAAGTGTCCTCCGCCGAAATTGAAATCGAAATCATCTTCTTCTTCCTCCTTGCGTCTGTTTATGCAACTCAACCTCTTCGTCTTCTTACCTTTCCTCGCATTCTCATCCTTGGCAGAAGAATCAAATCCCTCCCAACTCCAAAACATGGCCACTCTCGGCGGAGTCCACGAATCCCATGCCTCCCAGAACAGCCTCGAAACCAAGACCTCGCTCGCTTCGCCGTCCAAGACCATAACAACACGGAGGTCTTTACTCTTTTTTGCCTTTTGATTTCTTCAATATTATGCTGGAATTTTAATTAATTAGATTATTAAGCAATTAATTGAAATTCTTACAGAATGCTCTGCTTGAGTTTGCTGGAACTTGCTCGTGTGAGTCTGCATGAAAGTATAAATCAATGTTACACCAGTATCTGTCAAATTTCATTCATCCTGATTGATGAAAACAATTGATTAAATAAAAATCTCCTTCAAGTTTCATTCAAGATTTGGATGTTTTTCTCACAGTTTCCTTCATCCTACTGTTTCATGGGAGCAAAGTATATCTGGGAGGGAGGGATTTTGTAATCTGTGAATCCTTGCTGAGGAATGTTCTTATTAAATTGATTCATTAAAAATTGTCAGATCCTTGCTGAGGAATTAGTTTCTTCTTTCTGTTAGGTTGTGAATCATACTCCATTTTATGATTTCATTGAAAGTGCTGCACTATTACTTTAAGACTTGTTTTTTTTTTTTTAATAACATTTATAGCCCTCCTCCTGTGTTTCAATTTGGTACAAACTGTGCCAAAGAACTGTATTTTCTATCCACGAGATGGATTCATGCCGCCCCACGAATTAACTGTTAATAACATAACTGAATGTTGGTTGTGGCTTAAATGGAAAACAAGAAGCATCTGCATGCTGCAATTGGATATGAAACAATATTTATCCAAGAAGAGAAGAAATTGTGATTTTACTTCACAGCTCGTTTTTGTAAATCGGGACAGCTGAAATAATGAGGAAGCAGAAAAGTCTGTGTTGTGGATAAAATGTTTTGTTTCTGTCATATGTTTTTGCATTCCGCCATGGTCACTTACAGGATGAGATGATGTTAGAAAGTGATGTTAGAAATTGTATATCTTTCAGTCTGTCACGTAGTGGCGCTACCCTATCCCGGCAGAGGCCACATCTATCCCATGATGAACCTCTGCAAACTCCTATCCTCAAAGAAACCCAACAACACACCCCTCATCACCTTCGTTGCCACCAAGGAGTGGTACGGCTTCATCGGATCCGACTTGCCACGCTACTCTGAGCTCGTCCGAGCAAAAGAATTTTCTGGGTTCGTGGACGCCGGTGAGCACCATAATTGCTGATCCGTACGTTGTTTGGGCCGTGAGGGTCCGGAACCGGAGGAATATTTCGGTAGCTGCGCTTTTGCCTATGTCGGCAACACCCAAGTTTGTATCAGCGGCTCCAGCTCCTAGCACATTAGAGCAACCAATCAGTTTAATTTCTCCAGATATTGATGGGTGTGGAAACAGAATGGCAAAAAGAACACCACATGAGCTAGCAATAAGCCGCTATAATTGAATATGGGTGCGCAAGAGACTTCTAGCCCATGTCGATGGAGATCCCAGAGCAGCACTATATCAGAAAGGAGAAGTGCTAAAGCCTGTTTTGAGAACAGCAAACCCACCGAAAGAAAGAAAAATAAATAAAAATCCAATAAGCCCTCTGCCCTTATGCTTTCTATTACTTTATTATTTCTCTACAGTATTTAATAAGCCAATTGGTGCAGGTACAGTGGTAGCAGTGGAAAAGGAGGGGCATGGATTCAAACCTGTACAAAACTACGTTGGAAAGCTACTTTGGTTTAATATATTATAATAATAAGAAAGTAATTGGCTTGGGGACAGGATAAAAGCAACTGATTTGAAAGCCTGGAGCATGCATGATATTCCACTAACCACTTTCCCTACTTTTCTTATTATATATTAGTATAAGAACATATAGTATAATAATATATATAATATTATGGATAGTTTCATCTCCTATATTTTTAGTGGTGATTTTATTTTCACATTTATTTTATTTATGGTATGGAGTAGGTTTATTGTCCATACAATAGTATCTATTTAAAAGGGTGGCGCGGGTTTATCGTCCATGCCTATACTTTTATTTAAATGTATGGAGCAGAATTAGTGCCCATACAAGCACGTTTACTTTATCTCAAATTTACTTTTACTTAAAGTATGATGTGGAATTAACCCTCATACTTTATGAATTTACTTTACCGCACATTTAATTTTATTTAAAGTATGATGTGGAATTAACCCTCATACTTTATGAATTTATTTTACCGCACATTTAATTTTATTTAAGGTATGGTGCGGGATTAACGTCCATACAGCAAGCAATTTAATTTATGAATTTATTTTACCGCACATTTATATTTATTTAAAGTATGGTGCGGGTTTATCGTCCATACCAGTAATTTATTTACCAGCAATTTATTTTATGGATTAATTGTGTTGTATGATGAGTTTTTACAGTATGCAAATCAGGACCAGAAGTTCCTTGATCCTCATCATACAATTACATCAGGACTTGAAGATCCTTGATGATGATATTAATATGAGAGCTGGCAATCTCTCCGGTACTATACTTGTAAACAAGAGATCGGACTTGAAGATCCTTGATCCTTGACATGTAAATAAGGACCTAGAGTTCCTTGATGATGTAACAGTACCATATTGGTTAAAAGTGCCGTACATATGGATAATAACTGTACTGGCAGATGTACTGTACACATGAATAGATACGTATTCATGACTTGATGAATAGTACCGGATATATGAATAGTGACGTATACATAAATATTAACCATTTTGGGTAAACCGTCACTATATACAAAAGGGAACCTGCAGTTCCTTAAACTCATGGATGAGCAATTAAATGAGATGCCAGAAGTTCCTCAAAATATGGACAATTATGTAAGGGCTTGAAGTCCAGAAATATGTACAAAAATTGTAAAAATGTCCATACCATGAGAATATGTGATTTTGGCCCGAAGTTCAAAATCTAAGGGGATTGAATGTCCATACCATGAGAATATGTGATTTTGGCCTGAAGTTCAAAATCTAACAGTGTTGAGAACCTAAAGTTCCAACAGTTAAATGGACAACCCTTGAGGTATTATTGCAAATTGTGGTACACCACATATTTCTTTGGCATAAGAGAATGATGAATTTAATAAAGTTCGATTTTGTTATAATCGACACCTCAAGGAAGAAATATATTTTGTGAATCCGGTTGTTAAGAATACACCGTGAAATGGATAATATCAATATAAACCTCAAATGATGAATTGAGGCTCCCCACATATTTTGTTATATCTGGGCCGGAAGCCCATGGATCCAAATATATGAGAGATCCTGAACTTGAAGTTGTGGGTATATAGTAGTTAATGCTCTTCACTACTATATTGTGATATTAGCGTGGCTTTTACTCAATCCATATTTCATGTCCATTTGAAAAGGGCAAATAAATTATGAGTTTGTGTTTAGCCCAGGCCATAAGTTACGGGCTCACATGCGTTGAAATATGAAATTTGGGAGAGTCGATGTGGTTATTTGAACCTATAAGGCACAAGGTTCCAAACCGTCATTTTGAAAAGACGTAAAAACCACAGGTGCAAGTTTAAGAATGTGAGCAATTATTATCACAGGAAAGGAGCATACAACATATAGATTTTTTCCACCTGCAATGAAGGTGCAGGCCCTGTAAAATCTATAAAATTACATTATGTTTTGGAAGCCTCTGAAGGAAGAGGACGGCGCCTCTTAAGCTTAGCCATGAGCCTCTCATGGTCTCCCAAAATTCTTTCATTGGAGACCTGCAGCATGTCTAGCCTTCTCAGTGTATCAACGGAGTATGAACTCACCAGTTTCAACAAGGCATTATTCTCTCCTTTAAGTTTCTCAACCTCCTGTTGAGACTCATGAAGCATTCTTTGAAGAGATGAATTTTCAGTTGTTAGCTTCTGAACCTCGTTTGCTCTAGCACGCAAACGATCAGCCATGTTAGAAACAGAAGCAGCACTCTGAATGCTAGAAGCCATTGAGTCATCAATAGCCTCTTCCTCAAACCTCCCTGTCAACAGCATTTCATCCATTGGAGTAATGAAATTCCTAGCTACTATGACAGCAGTAGCATCATTCATCATCACAGAATCATTAACTGTGAGATGACGATTTTGGGATACAAAGGATGGACGCCAAACTTTGGCGTCACTGGTTGTTGTGGGAGCATCATTTAAATTGAAATAATTTGGGTAGGAAGAAGAGGAAGCCATTTTAAGAAGGTTTCAAAGAAAGTCTTAC
Source organism: Prunus dulcis (assembly GCF_902201215.1). Classification (NCBI taxonomy): domain Eukaryota; kingdom Viridiplantae; phylum Streptophyta; class Magnoliopsida; order Rosales; family Rosaceae; genus Prunus; species Prunus dulcis. The sequence continues at coordinate 4,913,423 of NC_047651.1, forward strand.
AAAAACTAAAGTTTCAGAAAATGAAGGAAGTTGAGTTGAAACGCAGTTGCTCCAATCAAGTTTTGTATAAGCAATATCTATAGACGGAAATGTGGCAACTTTTCCAGGATCCCAATATCTTCTCGGATCCCCATATTCTCTTTTTCTTTTCCAGATTCCAAAACTTCACGCGGCCTCCATTAATGTTTGTCGGCACTTTCGGCGTTTTCAAGTATTATTTTCGCCAAAGCTGATCTTGCTTTGCGGATTTCACGGAGCTATTTTTTCAAAAGCACCTCGAGAATCTCGCAATTTTCCTATGGTTAATTTGAAATTCACCGGTTCTACCTATTCCTCTTATTTGTGTATAAATGTGTTACTAACGAAATTTTCTTTGCAGAAGACATCCAGTTTTCTCCATACCTAGTGATGCGATATCTACTTGTTTTTCTTATCAGTGAGCACTCAATATGCCCGAGAAGCAAGACTATCTCTGATCATCCATTCAGGAAGCGAGACTATCCCTGATCACGTTTCCGCTACATCAGGGAACTGCGAAGGCGACCTTATGCTCTAATCTCCTGAGGTCCTTCTAGACTAGGAGAAATGAGAGCTTGTTGTCTGCTCCCACCAGCTTCCTTCCTTGATTGCTTACCTTACCTTGCAATCAATATCACAATTTTTGTATCTTTTCTTTCTTTTTATAACTCTCTGTTCATAAGGGATTTTATTTCTTTAGAATGAACATCCGAAGAAAGAATCCATGCGGTGATCCTAACTCTGAGGGTTATTTGTTTTTTTGACAGAGAGAAGAATTGTGATTTTTGCTCTTGCAGGATATAACTAGATCATCAAGCGCTACATTATATTTACTGGGACGATACGAGCTTGAATGATACTTGAGAAAAGTTTCTCCCACCTAAGGATGTAAGCAATACTTGTGTTATTTTATGCTTATATACTTATTTGATATTTTATCTTGAAAGGTAACCAAATGGGGAGATAAGTCCGTTCCAAAGGAATGGCTTGTATGTATCCATGAATTATTAACGCAAATTTTACAGATTGCAAGTTGGATACATTGATAATACACTGCACAGATTAAAGTCCCATAAGAACATAATATGGGTATAGCAGTGATCAATATGATGCACGCCTGTTGCGTAGCAAATGATGTGGATTGAAGTCCCGAAAGGACAATCCTTTGACATGTCAATATTGATATTGTGCACGCCCAATGCGTAGCAAATTGTATGGGTTAAAGTCCCAGAAATTAATTGACATGTATGTATTAATCTGTGGCATGCCTGCAGCATGACAGATATATGGGTTCTAAATGTTCCAACTCCCTAAATGGAGATTTTCCACGCCCTATGTAAAATAACGCTCCATTGGAGGTTATAATCCACATTCTCACATAATAAAAGCCCCATGTAGTGGCTTGGGTACCCAAAAGCAAAGAAATGCTTATAATTGATGCATGCGAATGCACATGAGAATGGTGGGATCATGAATTGATGAATGACAAATTTTGATTTTGGAGTAGCTACACAAATCATCAATGGGCTGTGTTGATTGGAACCACGTTCAATTATTAAATGTCGACAATATCATTGGCCAAAATGGAATGAGGCAATTCCATTATAGATGAGAATGAACGTGAAAGAACAAACCCACAGTACGAACCCCAAAAGATGTTAATATTGAAAGTTATACTTGGGTGTTCGGAATAAAAGGGAATATATCTACTTTGTATGACACAACGTTTCTGGCAGAAACAAGGAATGTTGGGTTTTCTCCATATTTACAAATTCAATTATGCCTCCTTATTGCACATTTACGGAGACCAACATGTTATCTTTAAGGTTTATTAAATGCACACAGCATATCACCAGAAGTGATTCCCTAAAGATGTATAAATAGCTGGGTTAAAGCTATATAATGTGTCATAAAGTTTAATCCCTTTAAACAAAATCCTTGAAAGGATTGAAATTGTATGAAGCAAGTCCCTGAAGAACATGTGCCTGAAGCACAAAATCTGCATCAATACTAATATGCATAAATTGCCTCAGTGAGTATGACAGGACCCGAACCAAATTCTGCTTTGGAATTCGAGTCGAACCCTTTGCGTGTCCCCCACTTGGCGAATGTCGGGCACAATTGACCTATTTGCCCTACTACTTGAAATTTTAACCTTGACTCCTACCGAAATTTTGGCAGAGTCTCCCCTGTATTTTGTTCAATCCCAAAACTTACACCTGTCAAAACGAGCAAAAATATCCATACAACCAACAACCAGCATACTTAAGATACAATACCCAGTTCAATTCTCCATCGAGGGCAAATATCAAAGCAGTTCTAATAGTATACAGATAAGTTAATCTTTTTACAAGCCCACACTTTTGTAAGGATATGACGTGGAAGACAAGATGGCTCGGTGGTGGTTTTCCTGTGCACGCTACAGCCTAGGGGGGCAAAACATTTGAAAATATGAGTGGACAAAAATAAAGATTCAAAAAACAATATTTGAACATAATAACCCCCACTATAGAAAAATAGATTTAAAAATCTGAATGTTCGACTAGATTCAATTACAAAGCATTCACATAAATATATACATATATATACAATCACATTCCAAACCATCAAAATTGCATGAAAGCACTGAAATCAAAACTTGCACAAAAACACTGTAATCAAACTTGCATAAAAGCAATGTGCTCAAATCTTGCATAAAAGCTCTGTAATCAATTAAATTACCACTCGGATGTACCCTTGTAATTCCGTCAATTCCCCTGGTAGGTCTCGGTGACACAAAGTTAACCCGAGCCGCAAACTGGCAGGATTCAGGGGACTATAGTCAGCCTGATCCGCTGGCAAGTCTCGGTGACACAAAGTCAACTCGAGCCGCTAACTGGCAGGATTCAGGGGACCGTAGTCAGCCTGATCCGCAATCTTGGCAGGTTTCGGTGACATAAAGTCAACTCGAGCCACAAATCCTGGCAAGTCTCGGGACACCAAGTCAATCCGAGCCACAAATCCTGGCAGGTCTCGGCGACACAGAGTCTATTCGAGCAGCAAATCCTGGCAGGTCTCGGCGACACACAGTCTATCCGAGCCGCAAATCCTGGCACTCACGGTCCGAGCGTCCCCGAAACTCGTGAGGCAATGTCAAGTGCACTGACAAAACTGAGGGTAAACTGGATGTCCGTAGACATCGACATAACTGAGGTAATAACTGTAGTTGGGTACATGGTGGTTTAAAATAAAATATTTTTGAAAAATCTGATAAATAACTAAATTTTGTTATTTTATGAAGCTGGGCTGCTATTTTATCTGATACAAGTGTCAAACTCTGCTTTCTATAACTCTTTAGCATGTTCAACTAAGCAGCATAGAAATAAAGATATTTTACTGCACAAATCATGCTCGGAAAACATTCAATAAAACTTATTCAAGATCAAATAATGAAATTCATTCATATAAACTCATTTATATAAAATCATTTATGGAAGAAAGTCCACTCACTCCTGGTCCAAGCTGGCTAGACCTCCTGAAGGTCTCTCCTGCGGGCCTGCCTGGTCCCGGGTGCCTGGTAAACCATCATGAATATTTAATTAATAAAACTGCTCGGTATAAGTTTTTAAGTAAAACCCTAACCCCCGACTTCTAAAAGTGCGTGCACTAACTTTAAAGTCATTTTCCTGCCCACTTAGGCATTTCAGATATTTAAAATCGTCTGAAAGGACTCGAGACTTCATTAAGCGATAAACTTCCATATTGGTCGAAACGGAACCCCGTGGGTCCACGACCTCCAATGACCAATCTGAGAGTTCCTTTAAGTTCCTCATGTTTAAGGAACCATGTCCTGCAAGTTTGGTCTGAAACTGATGATAGGATTGACCCCGATCGTGAAATCATAAAATTTCCAAACCCTAGACCCAGGGTTAGTGATTTCGAAGTATCCGGGACTCCGATTCACAATCCGTCGAATCCTACACGATTCTGGAATTATTTGGGACGACATATCCGAAATTGAGCGCGATCTAACGGTTCAGCAATATTGAACATGGAAATCGCACAATATGAAAAATCCGTTCGGGGCTCAAACGGTATCCAAATTGAGATCCGCGAAATTTCACGCGCTCATGATGACCTGAGGATTGCAAAAGACACAGTGCCACTGCACTACCTTCACCCACGTGCCGCAACAGGCGCCGGCAGAGATGGGTGGCTAAAGCGATTACGCCTCGCCGGAAAACTTTCAAACAACGGCTCCAAACTCCTACCCTAGGTAAAACACCATATTTGGAGCCACTTTTGTTCTTGGACCTACCCCAAAAATTGACCGGAAGTGGCCGATCACGGAGGCCAAAAATTGGCTGAAATTTCAAGCTCAAAAATCCAATAGCTACACTATGAATCGATCTAATCCTACCCAACAGGCAGCTAGAACAGCTCGAGAGGTTCAAAATCCATACCTCGGTCGACGGAATTGGTGGCCGGAGGAGGGAGATCGACGGCTTTGAAGTTTGGACGATGTCTGCCGCTTCATCTCCAGATTCCGGCGAATCCGCAGCGGCTAGTGGCGGGAGGTGGCTGGGGTAGGAAGAGGACGTCGCCCCGGTCGTTTTGGTACCGACCCCGTCCACAGCCGTGGTCGGTGACCGGAGTTACAAGGTGAAGAAGGAGGAGGGGCGGAGAGTCGCGGGAGAGAGAGAAAGCTGGTTTTTATAAAAACCAACTTCGAAAAATTTATAATTTTGCCACTGAGACTCTTTTGACCATAACTCTTTCGTTACAACTCCGATTCGGACCCACTACATGTCTATGAACTCATTTCATTGTGCTCTACGCAACAGTGTAAGTGAAATTGTCAAATTCCTTCTCGATCAAAAAGTCACTTTTTTCTTAAATAAATATTCCGAGAGCAAAATTGTCTTTTCTCAAAATAAATTATTGATAACAAATGAATTTTTGGTTTGGGTCATTACAGAGTACATTGATTATAATATGTTTGCAACACATTAAAGCTTCTGAAGAGTATAAGAAATATTTGTCTCGACCTAACGATCAAGCATCGTGCCAACAAGATTTTTTTTTGCTTATACTAAGAAAGTATTGAAGCACTTTTTTAAGGATTATCCGTTGGGCACTTAAATGTTTTTCCGGAAGTATACTGGACCGGATAGAGCTCAGCTCCATCGAGTAAACTTACTAATAGCCCAAGTGTTATTGGATATACGGACTCTGGAAATTTATATGGTCGCTTACTAGAAAAAGCTAGTCATGAAGTTTTCAGGGAAAGATATTCATCAGGGGGAGCGTGGTATTAATAAAGACCTTCACACACTGTACTCTTTTTCCTTCATCCAGGTTTTTATCCAACTGGGTTTTTCTTGGTAAGATTTTAACGAGGTAGTGTCGCTCAAGATTGACTCACAGAAGCAGTGTCAACTATGATATTAAGAAAGATGATCAACAGTATGGCTTAAAAGATATTTTGCCAAGCATCAGGGGGAGCGTGCTGTTAATAAGGACCTTCACACACTGTACTCTTTTTTATTCGTTCAGGTTTTTATCCCACTGGGTTTTTCCTGGCAAGGTTTTAACGAGGCAGTGTCGCACGCGTGTTAATATTCACAGAATTTTTATGTTACACATAGTTATGTACTCTTTTTCCCTTCGACCAGTTTTTTTTTGTCCCATTGGGTTTTTACTGGCAAGGTTTTTAACGACACATATTCCATACCATTTGTGGTCTCCAAGGGGGAATGTTGTAAAGTCAAGAATGGATCCCGGTAGAGCCCACTACCTAATTGATTGAAGAGAAATGATGAAGCTTGTTTGCCATCATCGCTTGAGAGCCAACCACATATCCACGGGAGGCAATAACACTACCAGATTTTGTTGCCTATAAAATAAGACTTCATCCTCACTTGTAATGTACAGAGAAAACATTCAATGAAAATATTAGGCTTCTACGCCTTCTCTCCATCTCAATTCTCTCCATAATCTCTTTAGTTTACAACATACTCTTTTTTTTAAGGAGTTATAAATGTTTTTATTATTTATTATTTTAATTTTTGAATAAAGTATAGACATAAAAGCAATAATAAAAAATAGTTAATATTAAATATAAATAAAAGGAAGAACTTGAAACCATGACCATATAAAAATAAAAGCTTTATTTATCAATTCCTCCCTGAATTCTACTCCCATAATTTATTGAGAATGTAATTTCATACCAATTTACAAATTCCCTAAATTCTACTCCCACAATCACCAGCCTGCTATAATCACTTTTGATAAAGCCTACCGACACAAAAAAAGATCTTGAAACCATGATCATATAAAAATAAAAGCTTTATTTACCAATATAAAATCTTCTAACACAATTAGTCCGCCGACACTAAAGACAGTGTGAGGAAAAACTTGCAATGAGGAAGAACTTGGAACCATTACCATATAAAAAATAAAGGCTTTATTTACCAATATAAAATGTTCTAACACAATAATTGAGGACAGCTGTATGACGAGTCTAACCGTGTCTTGTCTTTTTGCAATAGTATTCTCACTCGAAGACTCCAAGTCAATGATACTGAGAGCAACATATATCTTAACTTCTGAACAGCCAAATCTTTTGCTGCAAAACTTGCTTCAAATCTGAACTCAAGTCCAAATCCTTTGCAAAGAATCGAAACATGGCTTTGGTTGGAGAGGCTATTCTCTCTGCCTCCGTGCAGGTGCTGTTTGACAAGATTGGTTCCAGCGAGTTCGTGGACTTGTTCCGGAGAAAGAAACTGGACGAGTCGCTTGTGAAGAAACTGGAGATAACGTTGTTGAGCCTTAATGCGGTGCTTAATGACGCGGAGGAGAAGCAATTCCGGAACAGCTACGTGAAAGAGTGGCTTGATAAGCTTCAAGATGCTGTCTTTGATGCGGATGACCTTCTGGATGAGATCAATGCTGAAGTTTTGCGATGCAAGGTGGAAGCTGAATTTCAAACCGTCAAAACTCAGGTGTGGAACTTCCTCTCTACTTCTCTTAATCCTTTTTATCAAGGCATGAATGGTAGGATTCAAGAGTTGTTTGATAGATTAGAACACCTCGCAAAACAAAAAGATTTCCTTGGGCTGAGAGAAGGTGTTGTTGGGGGGAAGGTTTCTCAAAGAACTCCAACAACTTCCTTGGTGGATGAATCTTGTGTGTACGGTAGGGATGGAGATAAAGAAAAGCTGATGAAACTGTTGTTATCTGATGATGCAAGCGACAAGGATGTCTCCGTCATCACCATAGTGGGAATGGGCGGGGTTGGCAAGACAACCCTCGCTCAGCTCCTTTATAATGATGAAAAAGTGAAAGAGCATTTTAATCTTAGAACCTGGGCTTATGTTTCGGAAGCTTTTGATGTTACTAGGGTAACTAAGACCCTACTTGAGTCAGTCAGTTCAAAAGCTTACGATAATAAAGACCTGAGTTTTCTTCAAGTTGAGCTAGGACAACAAATAAAGGGCAAGAAATTTCTGTTTGTGTTGGATGACCTTTGGAATGAGAACTATGGTGATTTGAGTCTCTTGCAACGTCCTTTTGCATCCGGGGCAAGTGGAAGTTGGGTCATTGTGACAACACGTAACGAAAGTGTTGCATCTCTCGTGCGCACCGTTCCAATTCACTTTTTGAAACAGTTGTCTGATGAGGATTGCTGGTTGTTACTTTCAAAACATGCCTTCGAAAATGGAAACTCAAGTGCACATCTAGAGCTGGAAGAAGTTGGTAAGAAAATTGCTTCTAAGTGCAACGGTTTACCATTAGCTGCAGAGACACTTGGAGGCCTCTTACGTTTCAACACAAATTTTGAGGAATGGAATAGCATACTAAATAGCAATATTTGGGAGTTGCCTCCTGAAAAATGTAATACAATTCCAGCTCTAAGATTGAGTTACTGTTATCTCCCAACTCATTTAAAACGATGTTTTGCTTATTGCTCAATTTTTCCGAAGGGCTATAAATTCCAAAAGGAAGATATTGTTCTACTGTGGGTGGCAGAAAGTTTAATTCCACAAGCTGAGAGTGAGAAAAGTATGGAAGAGCTCACTAAGAAATACTTTGATGACTTATTGTCACGATCATTTTTTCAAAGATCAAGAAATGAGAAGTTCACAATGCATGATCTCATCAATGACTTGGCCATGTCTATGTCAAGGGAATCCTGTTTGAGATGGGAAGGGGGCGAATCACATGAAGTTTTGAAAAAAGTTCGGCATTTGTCGTACGCTATAGGCCAATTTGATTGTGCTGCGAAATTTGAGCCATTATATGAGGTTAAGCATTTGCGAACCTTCCTACCTCTAAGAAGCAAAGAATGGTGGTTTGAGCATCATGTAATAAGTAAAAGGGTTTTACCTGAGTTATTGCAAAATTTAACATGTTTACGGGTGCTAGCATTGTCAGAATATGATAATATTGTTGAGTTACCCAATTCTATTGGTAACCTCATTCATTTGCGCTACTTGGATCTCTCTAATACCGGAATCAAAAGGTTACCTTCTATAGTTTGCACTCTTTATAGTCTACAAACATTACTATTGGCAGGTTGTTGGTCTCTTTTTGAATTGCCTGCAGACATGAGAAAATTGATTAACTTGAGGCATCTTGATTGTAGTGGAACTCAAATTGAAGAGATGCCGGTGCAAATGGGTAGACTAAAAAGTTTGAGAACATTGACTACTTTTGTTGTGGGGAAATCTACTGGGTTGACTATTGGCGAATTGGGGGAGTTATCCCATCTTGGAGGAAAGCTTTCAATTTTGAAGCTTAATAATGTGGTTGATGGTAGGGATGCATTGCAAGCTAATTTGAAGAACAAACAAGATCTCAAGGAGTTAGAGTTGGCATGGGGCTCCAAAGATGCCGATCATTCCGAAAAGGTGAGAGATGTGCTTGACAACCTCCAACCTTGCATGAATTTGGAGAAATTGGCCATCAAACTCTATGGCGGGACCAGCTTCCCAAACTGGTTGGGAGACTCTGCCTTCAATAAAATAAAAGTTATGCGCCTCGAAGGCTGTCATTATTGCTTCAAGTTGCCACCGCTTGGACAGCTACCTGCTCTTAAGGATCTCTTCATATGTAAGATGAAATTTCTTGGGACATTAGGTCCTGAGTTGTATGGTAAGCCATTTCAGTCATTTCAATCACTGGAGCAGCTGGAGTTTGAGGAGATGGCAGAGTGGGAGGAGTGGGTACCTAGTGGAAGTGGAGGTCCAGACTTTCCTCGTCTCCAGGAGCTGATTCTAAAAAAGTGTCCAAAGCTAAGAAGAAGCTTGCCTTGTGATCTGCCTTGCTTGAAGAAGCTTATCGTGAAAGGGTGTGGGGTTTTACATGATCAAAGGGCCACTGCTACTACTAGTACTAGTACTAGTCTCAACTACAATTGTCTTGAAGAATTGGAAATAGAAGATGGATGCCAAACAGGTCTGTTATCATTACTAGAGACAAAGCTCCTGTCCCGACTTTATGTTAGACGTTTTAATGACATACAGTGCTTGCCCAACATCAATCGTCTTCAAAGGTTGACTCTCTGGCGTTGTCCAACGCTATTGTCGTTCCCTGAAGATGGCCTACCCACTTCGTTGACCTCACTTGAGATTAACAGTTGTAGGAGATTAGAATTCCTACCTCAAGAGATGTTGGCCCAATTAACATCGCTTGTCTCTTTGACGCTATTGAATAGCTGTGATTCAATGAGGTCCTTCCCCTTGGGCATTTTTCCCAAATTGACGACACTTCATTTTTGGAATTGTGAGAATTTGGAATCGTTTTGCTTGATTGAAGAAGAAGGAGCGGTTGAGAATCTCAGCCATCTCAATTACTTAAATATCGAGGGCTGTCCAAATCTGGTGTGTTTTCCCCAGAGAGGATTGCCCACTCCCAACCTGACTTATTTGGAATTCAGCAGATGCAAGAAGTTGAAGTCATTACCTGAACGCATTCACACCCTCACAGCCCTAAGATATTTGTATATAAGGGATCTTCCAAATCTGGAGTCAATTGCAGAAGATGGGGGTTTGCCTCCCTACATCCGATATTTTATAATTGAGAATTGTGAGAGACTGAGGGCTTCATCTTCATCAGTGGGAGACTACTGTAACTGGGGTTTGCAAGCACTTGTCTCCCTTAAACAATTTAAAATTTGTGGCAGGGGAAGTGATGAAATCTTGGAGACGTTGCTCAAGCAACAGCTGCTCCCTACCACTCTTTGCACTCTCGGCATCGAGGACCTTTCAACTCTGAAATCTTTGGATGGAAAGGGACTTGCACACCTTACTTCTCTTCAAGAACTATTTATTAATAGGTGTAACAGTCTGGAATTCCTGCCAGGAGAGGCACTTCAACACCTCACTTATCTTCAAGAGCTACATATTTCCAATTGTCCGAGTCTCCAACTCCTGCCAGAAGAGGGTCTGCCACCATCTCTTTCTTATCTGAGAATCTACAATTGTTCTGCCCTGGAGAAAAGGTTTCAGAATAAGACGGGAGAAGATCATTGGGACAACATATCTCACATTCCATGCATCAAGATAAATGATGAAGTCATCGTATGATGATATGACCTCTCTCTCTCTCTCACATAGAGACAAACAAACTCTGGTCAGGTATGTGCTTCAAATAACCGCTTAAACTGCTTTTCTTCTAATTCAGTACAAAAACTGAAGTTCACTATCCGAATAAACCGAAATACACATTTTTAACAATTTTTATGTCAATTGCCCCAAATTTGCCATCAATTTTGTATCCAATTAACCTTTGCAGTCTTCTTCCCAGATCATGCTCGCTCTCTGTTATTCGGCACATTTTTATTCATTTAATTCATATTCATTTGTTCAGCACTTTTTTTTTTTGTTCTCCATTAATATTTCATCTCATTTCTAATTGCATGCATTCCCAGCTTTTTGTGAATTACATTGTCACTGGTCTCATGGTATTTTCTGATCACAATCATTTTCCAGAAAAACACACAAAAACTCAATCATTCATCAATTACAAAAAAATTTAAGCTTTGTTTTTCATCTCTCTCCTTTTCTCTGTTTTTAGATTTGTTCATGTTATAAATGTTGGGATGTTTAATTTCTCTCCTTTTCTCTGTTTTTAGATTCTACTGTATTTAAATTTTTTCATGTATTGTTAGGATGTTTAATCTCTGTTTTGAGGTTGTCTTAACTTGTCCACTGTTTTGTAATGTTTTTTTTTTTTCTTCTGATGAAAGTACGTGTCAAATCTAAAGTCGCAATTAGATCTTTTTGTGGAAGATCTGGAGGTGTAGTTTCTAACACTTTTTTTAAAATAAAATAAAAATCAGAGAATCAATTTCCGAATAGTTCATGTATTTCATAGTGCGAATTTCTTTTTTATTTTTCCGACAATCGAATATTTGAAGAATATATGCACAACTAGATGTTTATGATTCAAATTCAAAACAAAGCACAAATTGGATTCATATAAATCTACCTAATTGCCGCGCCATTGATTGTAACAATTGATAATTGAATATGCATCTTTCAGTGTCGTCCCCTTTAAGTTCTTAGCGTATCAATTAGTCTCTTTCATCTCTATTTTCTTGTACATTACATACTTGTTGGTTGGAAATTAGTTTTCAGAAGCTACATGAGTTGGGGTTAACTAGAGAAATTAGTTTGTTCATATTCTGTTGGTCCTTTTCTGTGCCTTTCACATCCGAAAGGTTTGCTTTCTGCAATTATTCGAACTACAGTTCCATTTCATTAGAATTTTTTTTCTTTGTTGTATCTCTAGACTCTCTGCGTAAGATTCCAAATGGGAACTACCCCAACTTGACCCAATTTGGCATGGATTTTGTATTTTGAGATTTCAAGCTAACTGCTGCTAATGGAAGCCCTCCTTCTTTCACTTGTTAATTCTTAGGGAATAACAATTTTACATTCTATTTACATTTACAACTGAAGAAAACTAAAGCGCATTGCATGCTCTTTTATGGTAGAATGACCTTATCAGCTTCCAACAAACTCGAGAAATGCATGCTCTGATGTGTTGAAGTTGAAGATTTCGAGAAAGAATGAAAGCTGTAGCAGAAAACATAGGGCTGAGATCTCTCCAAGGTATTGCTCCACTCTCTCACAATCTCTGTTCCTTGTATTATGAAGCTTACAGGATTACTCATTACTGACCATCATCGCATGATCTTGCAGATGATTTTGGGGAGGTTTGCCAATTGGCCTTAGTGAAATCATAAAAGAAAAGTAAGTTTGCTTTTTTATATTTGAAAGTTGGCACCTTTGTTTATATTCTTTGCACTAGACCGTTGCTCAGAACCATCCATCTTAATCTTTCTGATAATTTACAAGGTCCCTTGACGGCAGTGGAAGGGGCACATGTTTTTTACTGAAGGGATACTTAACGACAGCAATAAACTTAACATCCTTATTATATGCAGATAGTTCATTTGTGTTTGGAGGGGCGGCCTTCATCTGATCTGACCACATGGAAAAGCTCTCTTTGTGTTGATGAAGAATTCTCAAACAAGATAAACTGATGTTAAACACTGGGGGACACGTCTTTGTTTGGTTTTCTTGCAAGAAAAACAACGTTAAACTGATGATAAACTGATGTTAAAGCTCGTATTGTTGAAGTTCAATTTCTTCTTCTTCCGCATTGAAAGATTATAGCTTTGTCTATGAATTCTTCAAGGACAGCCAGTTTGATACTGATTGTTGTTTCCAACAAAAGCTTTGTCTCTACACATTATAGCTTATTCCTCGAATGTTACATATATTCAATATTTCCGTACATTTCAAGAATTTTGACAAGCAAACGGTCATTGAAGTTCAATATTAAATATTCTGAGGTTGTCTACGCTATGAGATGTGCTGCTCATGTTATCATTATTTCCATGTTCTGTTTTTATTGATTGTTATGACCCTTCTCTTCCTTGTTCCCATGACAATCACAATAGCATGCCTCCACTTAAGCAAATTAGAAGACACTTTGGAATTGGGATATTAAAAGTAGAATGCTACATGCACAACCGATCATAACATTCTCTTTAAAAACAAAAACAAAAACAAAAATTAGCGTTAACAAGTAAATAAACATGCACTCAGATTTTATTTGCACTTAAAAATTAAAATTGTTGTGCATGGAACTAAATTGACACTTATTTTATTTTATTTTATACCTTCTCTTTCTTATTTCCATGAGTGAATTTATGCTTTGCTTGCTAACGCTCAACAATTTTAAGACAAATGCTCTATGATTATGCCTCAGTTTCAATTTGTCACCTTAATTTTTCAAAAACTATGATTTATCTTTAAGACCATCCAATTTTCCATATATTTTAAGGGTATTTTAGTCTTTATATTTTCAAGGGTATTTTAAACATGGAAAATTCATTATAACACAAATTCTATATCTTTTAAACAATTAAAATTGGAAAAGAAAAAAAAAATTGCCTTCCCCATCCCTTGTGTGTTGATCAGGCAATATTGTACACGACTCGTTAACACGACACGAATTCGAAAAAAAAAATTTCATTTTTCGGGTATGAGTTATCGGGTCGTGTTGCTATCGTGTTGACCCGTTAGCCACATGATAAGCTAACGGGTCGTTTCATGTTCATTCGCGAAAACACGAATCAACCCGTTAAGTGGGTGTATTTTTGTAATTTTCTAGCATTTTGAGTTCATTACTCTTCATTCCGCCTCCATTTCTACTAGGTTTTCATTTTCATATTGTTTGTTTTGTCAATAAGCTCATTTATGTCCAAATTTCAATTTTTTCTGACTTTTTGCTGGTGGGTTTTGCAAATTCTTTACAAAGATGAATGATTTTATGACTAAATTGTTCTTAAGTTATGTGGAATTGAAGAAACAGGCACAGAAGGACCTCGAAGCCGATCTTGATGTTGAAGGAGGCCAAGGCCAACCAACTCAACCTGTCAGACCAAGAAAATCTCTCTTAGTTTTTCCAAGAAGTCATAGCAATCAAGAGCGAAATGGAAGAGATAACTAAAGACTTGTATGATCTTCAGAGTTTTAATATTTTATTATTTCAATTTTTTAAATATTTTTATTATTATTAACAGGTGAAACAGGTTCTGTCGTGTTGTGTGATTTGCAAATTGTAACGGGTCATGTTCGTGTTTGATATTTTCAACTCGTTTTCTTATCGTGTCGTGTTGTGTCAACCCGTTAAGAAAAGCGAGTTGACACAAAAATGACACGTACACTGCAAAAACGACATGAATGCCAGGTCTACTTGTGTGCCACTGGCTACTCCAACCAACCTTGCCCACCTTGAAATCCATTCCCCCTTCCCTCTTCACAGCCCCTTCCTCCATTCTCCCTTCCCTCTACCCCTTCCTCCTCTCTCTACTATGGTACACCTACCTTCCACACTTGTTAGAAACTTGAAGGCATACATTTGGCAACTGCCTGTTTATTTTGCATGATGGCCCATGATAAGTTAGTTTTAAGTTGATTTTGAGATTTGATGTGATGAATTGAACAATTCATTAAACAATTCAGCAAGAATGATGTTCTACAGAAAATGGCATACTTTGTTAGTGACGAAGCAGAATTTCTGGTTTTCGTTTCACACCCTTGATTTCGTTCTGTTAATATCACCTCTGTTTTGCTTTTACTTTCAAAGGAAAAAGAAAAAGAAAAAGAAAAAAAAAAAGTAGTAGCAGTTCAGCTTTGTCTCATCATTAGGCCGATTGTGCTGCCGTGTTCTATAAGCATTTTGAAGGGAACTGATATCATTCGTAACCAAAAGAGAGAGGTATTAAAGTTCGTCTTTTTATTTCCTTATCTGTCCACTACTGTTTTATGTTCTTATTTTTATTTGAACTTAATTATTTCAGAAGTAAATCCAACTAATTATTTTCAATTAAAGAAACAAAGAAAATTAACAAATTTAAAGGAAAACTGTGGCCCAACTATTTCTTTTTCTCTTCAAAATTTCCCAAGAATCTTTGAATTTAATTGCATTTATAATTGGGGGAAAGATTTTCTTGCTTAGTTACGGTGGATGATGATTCAAAGAGCCCTTCCATCTCTTCTCTTATTTTGCTTCACTTTTGCTGTAGTATTTCTGTGAGAAATTTCTTTGTTTTGGATTGCAATTCAAAAACTATACTATTTCTAAAAATGGACATCCATTTCAAAAATTAGAGTCGTATCTTGATTTTTTTAAGTTAAACTTTTGTTTAGCGGGCATATTGGCTTGTTTGGATCTGTATGGGCATATTGAATCATACTCCATTTTGTGATTTCATTGAAAGTACTGCACTATTACTTTAATTCTTGTTTTTATTTATAACATTAGTAGCCCTCCTCCTGTATTACAATTTGATACAAACTGTGCCAAAGAACTGTATTTACCAATATAAAATCTTCTAACACAATAAGTCCGCCGACACTAAAGACATAGTGAGGAAAAACTTGAAACTATGACCAGTCAAAAATAAAAGCCTTATTTACCAAAAATAATCTAACACAATAATGGAGGACAGCTGTGTGACGAGTCTAACGGTGTGGGTTTCCCCACGTTATTCCAAACGCACTTGTCTTTTTGCTTCAAATCTTAACTCAAGTCCAAATCCTTTGCAAGGAACCGAAACATGGCTTTGGTTGGAGAGGCTTTTCTCTCTGCTTCCGTGCAGGTGCTGTGCGAGAAGATTGGTTCTCGTGAGTTCAGGGACTTGTTACGGGGAAAGAAACTGGACGAGTCGCTTGTAAAGAAACTGAAGATAACGCTATTGAGCCTCAATGCAGTGCTTAATGACGCGGAGGAGAAGCAGTTCACTAACACTTACGTCAAAGAGTGGCTTGATGAGCTTCAAGATGCTGTCTTTGATGCAGATGACCTTTTGGATGAGGTCAATGCTGAAGTTCTGCGATGCAAGGTGGAAGCTGAATATCGAACCGTCAAAACTCAGGTGTGGAACTTCCTCTCTACTTCTCTTAATCCTTTTTATCAAGGCATGAATGCTAGGATTCAAGAGTTGTTTGATAGATTAGAACACCTCGCAAAACAAAAGGATTTCCTTGGGCTGAGAGAAGGTGTTGTTGGGAGGAAGGTTTCTCAAAGAACTCCAACAACTTCCTTGGTGGATGAATCTTGTGTGTACGGTAGGGATGGAGATAAAGAAAAGCTGATGAAACTGTTGTTATCTGATGATGCAAGCGACAAGGATGTCTCCGTCATCACCATAGTGGGAATGGGCGGGGTTGGCAAGACAACCCTCGCTCAGCTCCTTTATAATGATGAAAAAGTGAAAGAGCATTTTAATCTTAGAACCTGGGCTTATGTTTCGGAAGCTTTTGATGTTACTAGGGTAACTAAGACCCTACTTGAGTCAGTCAGTTCAAAAGCTTACGATAATAAAGACCTGAGTTTTCTTCAAGTTGAGCTAGGACAACAAATAAAGGGCAAGAAATTTCTGTTTGTGTTGGATGACCTTTGGAATGAGAACTATGGTGATTTGAGTCTCTTGCAACGTCCTTTTGCATCCGGGGCAAGTGGAAGTTGGGTCATTGTGACAACACGTAACGAAAGTGTTGCAGCTCGCATACGCACCGTTCCAATTCACTTTTTGGAACAGCTGTCCAATGAGGATTGTTGGTTGTTACTTTCAAAACATGCCTTCGAAAATGGAAACTCAAGTGCACATCTAGAGCTGGAAGAAGTTGGTAAGAAAATTGCTTCTAAGTGCAACGGTTTACCATTAGCTGCAGAGACACTTGGAGGCCTCTTACGTTTCAACACAAATTTTGAGGAATGGAATAGCATACTAAATAGCAATATTTGGGAGTTGCCTCCTGAAAAATGTAATACAATTCCAGCTCTAAGATTGAGTTACTGTTATCTCCCAACTCATTTAAAACGATGTTTTGCTTATTGCTCAATTTTTCCGAAGGGCTATAAATTCCAAAAGGAAGATATTGTTCTACTGTGGGTAGCAGAAAGTTTAATTCCACAAGCTGAGAGTGAGAAAAGAATGGAAGAGCTCACTAAGAAATACTTTGATGACCTATTATCACGATCATTTTTTCAAAGATCAAGATATGAGGAATCAAAGTTCACAATGCATGATCTCATCAATGACTTAGCTATGTCTGTGGCTAGGGAATCCTGTTTGAGATGGGAAGGGGGCGAATCACATGAAGTTTTGAAAAGAGTTCGGCATTTGTCGTATGTTAGGGGGGAATTTGATTGTGCTGCGAAATTTGAGCCATTATATAAGGTTAAGAATTTGCGAACCGTCCTAACTCTAGGAAGCAAGAGAATGGATTTGGACTCATGTAAGTAAAAGGGTTTTACATGAGTTAATGCCATCTCTGTTATGTTTACGGGTGCTAACATTGTCAGAATATGATAATATAGTTGAGTTACCCAATTCTATTGGTAACCTCATTCATTTGCACTACTTGAATCTCTCTAATACCGGAATCAAAAGGTTACCTTCTACAGTTTGCACTCTCTATAGTCTACAAACATTACTATTGGCAGGTTGTTGGTCTCTTTTTGAATTGCCTGCAGACATGAGAAAATTGATTAACTTGAGGCATCTTGATTGTAGTGGAACTCAAATTGAAGAGATGCCGGTGCAAATGGGTAGACTAAAAAGTTTGAGAATATTAACTATTTTTGTTGTGGGGAAATCTACTGGGTCGACTATTGGAGAATTGAGGGAGTTGTCTCATCTTGGAGGAAAACTTTCTATTTTGAAGCTTAATAATGTTGTTGACGGTACGGATGCCTTGCAAGCCAATTTGAAGAACAAGAAAGATCTTAATGAGTTAGAGTTGGCATGGGGCTCCGAAGATGCCGATCATTCCGAAAAGGTGAGAGGTGTACTTGACAAGCTCCAACCTTGCATGAATCTGGAGAAATTGACCGTCAAACGTTATGGTGGGACCAGCTTTCCGAACTGGTTGGGAGACTCTGCCTTCAATAAAATAAAAGTTATGCACCTCGAAGACTGTCATTATTGTTTCGAGTTGCCACCGCTTGGACAGCTACTTGCTCTTAAGGAACTCTTCATATGTAAGATGAAATTTCTTAGGACGTTAGGTCCTGAGTTCTGTGGTCAGCCATTTCAGCCATTTCAATCACTGGAGAAGTTGGAGTTTAAGGAGATGGCAGAGTGGGAGGAGTGGGTACTAAGTGGAAGCGGAGGTCCAGAGTTTCCTCGTCTCCAGGAGCTAATTCTAAAACAGTGTCCGAAGCTGAGAGGAAGCTTGCCTTATGATCTGCCTTCCTTGAAGAAGCTTATCGTGAAAGGGTGTGGGGTTTTACATGATCAAAGGGCCACTGCTACTACTAATACTAGTACTAGTCTCAACTACAATTGTCTTGAAGAACTGGAAATAGAAGATGGATGCCAAACAGGTCTGTTATCATTGCTAGAGACAAAGCTCTTGTCCAACCTTTACATTCGACATTTTAATGACATACAGTGCTTGCCCAACATCAATCGTCTTAAAAGTTTGATTCTCTCGAATTGTCCAACCCTATTGTCGTTCCCTGAAGATGGCCTACCCACTTCGTTGACTTCACTTGACATATATAGGTGTAGGAGATTAGAATTCCTACCTCATGAGATGTTGGCCCAATTAACAGCGCTCGACTCTTTGACGCTATGGAATAGCTGTGATTCAATGAGGTCCTTCCCCTTGGGCATTTTTCCCAAATTGACGACACTTGATATTCGCAATTGTGAGAATCTGGAATCGCTTTGCTTGATTGAAGAAGAAGGAGCGGTCGAGAATCTCAGTCATCTCAATAATTTAAATATTGAAGGCTGTCCAAATTTGGTGTGTTTTCCCCAGGGAGGATTGCCCACTCCCAACCTGACTCAATTGTGTTTCAGCAGATGCGAGAAGTTGAAGTCATTACCTGAACGCATTCACACCCTCACAGCCCTAAGATTATTGGATATAAGGGATCTTCCAAATCTGGAGTCAATTGCAGAAGATGGGGGTTTGCCTCCCAACCTCCGATATTTTACAATTGAGCATTGTGAGAGACTGAGGGCTTCATCTTCATCAGTGGGAGACTGGGGTTTGCAAGAACTTGTCTCCCTTGAAGAATTTATAATTGGTGGCGGGGGAAATGATGAAATCTTGGAGACGTTGCTCAAGCAACAGCTGCTCCCTACCACTCTTCACTATCTCCGCATCAAGGAACTTTCGACTCTGAAATCTTTGTATGGAAGGGGACTTGCACACCTTACTTTTCTTCGAAGTCTATCTATTGGTAGGTGTGACAGTCTGGAATTCCTGCCAGGAGAGGCACTTCAACACCTCACTTCTCTTCAAGAGCTATATATTTCCAATTGTCCGAGTCTCCAATTCCTGCCAGAAGAGGGTATGCCGCCATCTCTTTCTTATCTGCATATCTACAAATGCTCTGGCCTAGAGAAAATGTATCAGAATAAGACGAGACAAGATCATTGGGCCAGCATATCTCACATTCCATGCATCCGGATAAATGATGAAGTGATCATATGATGATATGACTGCTCTCTCTCTCACATAGAGACAAACAAACTCAGGTCTTTTATGTACTTCAAATAACCACTTTAACCGCTTTTTTTCTAATTTGATACAAAAACTGAAATTCACTATCCAAATAAACCGAAATACACATTTTTAACTATTTTTATGTCCACAAATTTGTTGAATTGCCCCAAATTTGCCATCAATTTTGCATCCAATTAACTTTGTGTTAACTCTTGGAAATCAAAGCAACTTGCATAAACATTTCTTCATTTGTAGGTTTCTTTCAAGTCACTGCCTGAGGAGAGTTTACCATTGTATATGGATTTTTGTTTTCTACAAACAAATTGCGGCAAAGAAGGGGGAGGAAATGTTCATATTTTGGTTGGAAATTAGTTTGTTCATGAATCTAGCGATCCAATTCTTAATGTCTTGAACTTAGGAGTATCTTGTTGAGCTGAGATACATAGCATCAATTTTGCATCCATAATACATATATAGCATCGAATGCTTCTTCCCAGATCATGCTCGCTCTTGTCAATAGTTGAATATTCAGTTACTTTTGAGCTCAATTTTGTTTTTGTGTTTTTTGTTCTCCATTAATATTTCATCTCAGTTTTGTGAATTACAATGTCACTGCTGCTTACTGGTCTCATGCTATTTTCTGATCAGAATCATTTTCCAGAAAAACACACAAAAACTCAATCCAATTTCTATTATTATTTTGTTCAGTAAATTCTCTCCTTCTATTGACTCAATTTCTTCGCAACTTATATCCTATAGTAAGTTTCAAATGCTGAACAATTAATACTCTTTTTGCAGGACAGCACCTTTTCTTGGAAAGCTTTTCATTTGCAAGGTTCATAGACTTCTGTTTTTCTACAAAAACAATTCTCAAAACAAGGGGAGACGGAAAGGTTCACCTGGAATATCTGGATTGACACATTTCTACAGCTAGGCATCAAATGTCCCACATCTTTAGGTACTCTTTCATAATAAAAATGTATTTAATGTCTATGGAGAACCTGTGAGCTTAAGTTTTTAGATAAAACTGGCAGGATATTATTGCTGTTCTTGTTGAAGATGTGAGCATGATATTTATCATTCATATTGTTCCAGTGCCCGAGGGGTACATTCATTGGGAATTTTAATAGGTTCATGCCATTAATTTATCTTTGGGATTCCCCAGGTACTGCATGTATGTTATAAACGTTGTCACTTTACTAATGCATATTTTCTTAGTATAACCGGTTGAGCCGAAAGATCATTCAGCAATTACAAAATTTTCTTAGGGAATTAACCTTGTTTAAGCTTTGTTTATCATCTCTCTCCTTTTCTCTGTTAAGTCTTGGTTGTTCTAAGTTATGCCTTGTCCTTATCACACATATTGGAAAAGAATCTTGCCTTAAATTGCAACTAGTCTCTTTCATATCTATTTTCTTGTACATACTTGTTGGTTGGAAATTAGTTTTCAGACAGTTGGGGTTAACTAGAGAAATTAGTTTTGTTCATATTCTAAGATGAATCTAACGATCCAATTCTTAACGTCTTGTACTTAGGAGTATCTTGTTGAGCTGAGATATGCATGAAAATGGAAAGCAATTGAGTTAAAATCTGTTAATGTTTTGAGTGTTTTGAATGAAGTCACAGAAGGAGAAAAGGAGAAGAAGCAAGGAGAATTGTAGAATACTACTCTACTATACTTGTAGCAGAGAGAATGTTCATTTCATTCAGTCTCTCTCCGTCTCTTACAACCTCACGCACTTAGAGTGAGGGAATATTACCGTTAGGCATAGTAGCTGGATCCCTTACATCACAAGGTGATCTTAAGCATTCATCTGGGCATCCAATGAGATCCTTACACTTGGCTTATAAAATTTAAAGAAACAAAAAACTAAATTAACTAACTCTTAAGTCAGCTTAAGGCTTATAATTCAACACTCCCCTTTAAGTCTTGAGCTGATTTAACTCCAAGCATACTTTAAGATAGTTGAACCGATCCTTAGCCAATGGTTTGGTGAAAATGTCAGCAAATTGTTCCTTATTAGGGCAATACACCAAATCAATGATGCCTTCTTGTAGTGCATATTTGATGAAGTGATTGTTAATGTATGCATTTTGGGTTTTTCTTTTGGCTTCCCTTGACAACTTTGTAATAGGATTTCTATTGTTATTTATCAAGCTCAAGTTTAGATTGAGAATAGCTTCTCTAGGTGTTCTTAACTAACAACTATCATATGGAGGTTCATGCAAATTGGCAAAGGTAAATTGTGCATTGCATAACATTGCATTATACTATTTTCATAAAATGATGACTAGTCATCTGTTTCTTGGATGACTAGTCATCCTTGCTCGCCAGCTTGATAACCAACTTTTTTGTCCTATTCCTTTTTCTCTCTCTCTGCTGCCACATGGGATTCTGACCTAGGGAACTTTTGTGTGTAAATACCAAAGAATTCTTCTTTGGGCAGCCGTCACTTTTGGGGGAGAAGTTTTGGAAAGTTTCGTAGCAAACTTTTGCTTCTTCTTCCTCAAGAGTAACCTTCATATTTTTCATCTTTGAGTTTTCCAAATTGTTTCTTTTTGAAAACTGCATTGGAAATATGAAAACTTCATCTTGCTAGATCAAACACTCTATCATATACATCTAGGTCAGATTCAAGATTGATTTCTTCAAGAGAATGGTTTCTTGAAGAAATTGGTCATTTTCTCCATGAATCCAAATTTCATTTTTGTATGAGTTAGAGCTTGCAAGCTAGTGCCATGGGATGAAAGAGCTGGAGAAGGAGCTGCCATTGCCATGAAGAACTGAGCTTCAAGCTTTGCTAAGTTGGAGAAGAAGATTGCACAAAGGAGGTATTGCTCATCTTCCTAAATAGATCTAGGTTTTGCTTGAGCTTGCTTGTGTTCCTTTGTAAGAATCTTTTTCTACTTAGTGGATTGCCTGGTCGGTTGATGACCCTCAGTTTTTCCCAATGGTGGGTTTCTGGGTGAACAATTTCTGATTGCATCTCTGTAATTTTTCTGGGTTTCTGTTCTTGGTGGTTGACTAGTCATCGTATGAATTTCTGGGTTTGTGTTCTTGGTGGTTGACTAGTCATCGTATGAATTTCTGGGTTTGTGTTCTTGGTGGTTGACTAGTCATCGTATGAATTGTGGTTGACTAGTCATTGTATAAATTCTGGGTTTGTGTCCTTATAGTTGACTAGTCATCATTATCTGCTGTTTGGTGTTTACTTGATTATGATGATTTCACACACTTTCACCATAGTTGTTGCTAGCACAGGGGATGCCTAGATTGATGGGTCCTTCTGAGTGCCTAGGTTGTCACTAGTAATTCTCTAGGCCTGCAGGTACATCTTGGTATGCTCTGTATAAGTTATTTTTTGGTATAATTCATATCTAACAGTTGACTAGTCATAAGAGTATTTGGTCAAGGTCTAGAGTGTGTGAAGGTTGTTGCATTCTTGATTGAATATCTTTTAAATTTACCCTCGTCACCTACGTACCAATTTCAATTGGTATCAGAGCACCAGCTCTTAACATAAATAGAGAGATCCTTTGGGTGCTAGTTGGTATTAGGTGTGCAAACATAAAAATGGATCAAATTGCTCCTTGCATTCATGATGAGTTTGCCTTGTTTATTAAGAATTATAGAAGGGTTGTCAAAGATAAAACCAAAGTCACTAGGAATTGTCAGAATCTTCCTAGTTCGTCTACATGTGTGTCTCAAGACAATGTTTTTAAGGAGATGAATGTTTTGGACTCTTATGGCTTTAGGGATGACAAAAGTTTGAAAGGTCTTGTAAAGTGCTATCTATGTGGTGGTGCTGGTCACATTGATGTGGAATGTGCAAATAACCACAAGATAAAGTTTAATGGGAGAGAAGAGTCAATTAGTGCACAATGGAGTGATAATGGTAGTGATGATTCCAATAACTATATCACTTCATCTTATGAAGAGGCAAATAATTTTGCCCTTGTTGGTTCTGTCCATAACTCTAGCCTTGCTAGAGTTCATGTAGTTAAGGAAGAATCTGTGTCTAGAGATGATATGCAAGATGACCAGTCATATAGAGAACAAGATGACCAGTCATACAAGGAACAAGATGACCAGTCATACAGGGAACTATGTGAAAAGTATGATATGCTTTTCAATGAAACCTGTAATTTCAAAGAACATAATCTCATGATGGAAGAAAAGGTCAAGGAACTTGATGAACTGAATGAAACTCTCAAAATGGCCAAAAAGAAGTTGAGTGATAGCTTGTATGAGAATGAAGTTGACATGTATGAATTGTATCATAAAGTTAGCACTCTTGAAAAAGAAAATTCTGATTTGATTAAGAAGTTGAATGTACTTGAAAATGACAAATCCTTGTTTCTTCATAGACTGATTTTATTTGAGTTTGAAAAGTCATTAGTTGAGCATGAAAATGTAGTCGTGCATGATGAGTTTGTGGTTGAAAATTCTGATTTGCAATGCATGTTACTTGAGAAAGACATTGAGGTTCAAAACTTGTTTGAGATGATAAAATCACTTGAAATCAACATGGTTAAACAATCTGAATCTTTTGATGCTTTACAATTTGAAAATATAAGATTGGAACATGAACTTAAGTTGGAAAAAGAAAAGATTCAAGGTTTAACCATTGGTGCTGGAAAGATTGATAAAATGCTCAATTTTGGAAAATTGTTCGGTGATAAAAGAGGTTTAGGATATATAAATGAGTCTTCTACACCTTCATCATTTGAGACAATCTTTGTCAAAGATGTGTCAACTCAAGAAGCTCCAAAATTTGTTCATGGTCTCAACTTGGGGTTTGATTCCATGAATATTGTTTCTAAGGGAAAGCTGTCTCTTCCACAATCCAAATTTGTGCCTACCTGCCACCATTGTGGGGTGAAAGGACACATTCGACCTAGGTGTCATATCCTTAGGATTGAGTCTCAAGTTTCCAAAGAAAGTGAGTTTAAGACTCATGTGTCATCTTTTAAGGGGTATGCGACTGTAAAGTCTGTGGTTTGTACAAGAGATAAACATTCTTCACTTGCAAAATTTGGTTTCCTACAACCAAAAAGGTTCATTCCTATATGCCATCATTGTGGCACATTAGGACACATTAGACCAAAGTGTTTTGATTTTAGGAATTTTGAGCAAAAGCCTTTTGTTCATTTCAAGAAAGTAAATGATGACTCACTTCAAACTCAAGGGAATGATCTTCTTTATAAAGTTGTCAAAATTCCTAAGGTGATCTCTTTGCCTCATAAAGTCTCAAAAGTGAAGCAAGTTTGGATCAAGAAGGAAGACCATGTTCTTCCTCATGTTGGTGACTAGTTTTTTTATTTTATGTATCTAGACCATTCTCTTATTTGTGTGTGCTTCATGGAGTCTAGATACATTGTCATGCATTTGCACCTTGTTCTTTTGTTTTATTATTTTTAAATGTGGTCATTGCATGCATATCTTTCAATCATCTCTCTCACAGTGCTTTGAATCTTGGGTGATCAACAAAATTTCATGTTCTTTTGAACTTGTTCACATTTATCTTGTTGGTCTTGTCCAAACATTTTCCCTTGGTGGCAAGGAATACATCCTATCCATTGTAGATGACTTCTTTGGGTTTATTTAGGTCTCACTCTTGCTTGAAAAATCAAAAACCTTTCAAAGGTTTAAATCTGTCTACCATCTTTTACAAAAAGTTAAGATGACTAGTCATCTGCCTCTTGTTAGAATTAGAACAAATCATGGTTATGAGTTTGAGAATTCTCAGCTTCTGAAATTTTGTGAGGTGATGAGAATTAAGCATGAGTTCTTTGCACCTATTACACCTCAGCAAAATGGTGTTGTGGAGAGAAAAAAAAAATAGAGTTCTTGTTGAGATGGCTAGGGTGATGCTCAATAGCAAAAATTTTGCTAAACATTTTTTTTGGGTTTACATCTCAAACAGGGAGTTTTTGAGGTATGGTGCCAAACAAACTCCCTATGTGCTTTGGAAAGATAAGAAACCCAATGTGTCTTATTTTAGAGTCTTTTGTAGCACATGTTTTATCTTAAGAGATTGGGAACACCTTGCTAAGTTTGACTCTAAAAGTGACAAAGGAATTTTTCTTGGGTATTCCACTTCAAGCCGAGCCTATAGAGTATATAATTATAGGACCAGAACCATCATGTCAATATTGATGACTTTGCTGCCTCTACTGAGATGGCATTAGATGAGGATGGTCTTTTATCTTCTATTCTTGAGGGAGAATCTCCAGGTCTGGATATAGTGGTTGACCTGTCAACCTTTAGCAAATTGGTTGACCAGCCAACTCTTGACAATTCTGTTCCAGTTGACCTGTCAACTTGTCATAATCAACTTCAGAATCTCAGCTCATTTATCCATGTTGAAAACTCTCTATAGAAGCAAGATAGGAAGCCTTCTTTACTTGACTGCAAGTAGACCTGAAATTTCCTATAATGTAGGAGTTTTGTGCTAGGTTCCAAAGTGATCCCAAAGAGTCTCATTTGTTTGTTGTCAAAAGAATCATAAAATATGTGAGTAGAACCTTTGAGTTTGGGTTGTTGTATACTTATGACACTCGTGTCAATCTTGTTGGGTTTGTTGTCAAAAGAATCATAAATATGTGAGTATAATTTTTCTGGGTTTCTGTTCTTGGTGGTTGACTAGTCATCGTATGAATTTCTGGGTTTGTGTTCTTGGTGGTTGACTAGTCATCGTATGAATTGTGGTTGACTAGTCATTGTATAAATTCTGGGTTTGTGTCCTTATAATTGACTACTTATCATTATCTACTGTTTGGTGTTTACTTGATTATGATGATTTCACACACTTTCACCATAGTTGTTGCTAGCATAGGGGATGCCTAGATTGACAGGTCATTCTGAGTGCCTAGGTTCTCACTAGTAATCTTCTAGGGTTGCAGGTACATTGTGGCATGCTCTGTGTGTATTCTTGATTGTGGTTGTTCATGCCTAGCAGTTGACTAGTCATAAGTGTACTTGGTCAAGGTCTAAAGTGTGTGAAGGTTGTTGCGTTCTTGATTTAATATCTTTTAAATTTACCCCTCGTCACCTAAGTACCAATTTCAGTGATATCTTTGATCAATATGCTTTGTCTTTAGTAATGGCAATTTCAAATGTGTTGTCACACTGCAATGGAGTTGCTTCAGTTTGAAGCTCTCCAAATTCTTCTAGCACAAATCTAAGCCAAATAGCTTGTGCAGTAGCCTCAGATGCACTTATATACTTTACTTTCTATAGTGGACAATGCCACACAATTCTGCTTGATTGAAGCCCAAGAGAAAACACCACTTCCAAAAGAGAATGCATATCCAGATGTGCTTTTACTATCATTAACTGATCCACCCCAGTCACTATCACAGAAGCCAATCAACATTGCATCCTTGCCTTTCACATACTCTAAACCATAGTCTAGAGTCCCCTTGATGTACTTGAGCATTCGTTTAGCAGTTCCATAATGTTTGCTTGTGGGACAATGCATGAATCTAGCAAGTAGACTAGAAGCAATGTCTGGTCTGGTGGCAGTTAGATACAAGAGACTACCTACAATGCTTCTGTATTGCTCTTCACTTGTCGCTCCACTGCCATCATCTTTAACTAGTTTTTCAGTTGCTATAAGAGGTGTAGTTACAGTCTTGACTCATTTAGCCCAAATTTTTTCAATAGAGAACTTGCATATTTCTTCTAATGAATGAATGTTCTAGCATTTGTTTGAACCACTCCCATACCAAGAAAATAATGTAGAAGGCCCAAGTCTGTCATCTAATATTTCATCTCCATGTCCTCTTTGAATTCTTCCAACAATTCCTTGCTACTCCCTGTATACACAATTTCATCAACATAAGTATAGACAATTAGAATGTCTCTATCTCCCATTGTGTTTGTATACAAGGTAGATTCACTTAGACTTTTCTCAAAGCCACACTGCATGAAGTAGGTGTCTATCTCTCCATACCAAGCTCTAGGTGCCTGTTTTAACCCATAGAGAGCTTTGTGCAGTCTATACACTTTGTCTTCTTTGCCTTTCACCACAAATCCCTCTGGTTGGTCTATATAGACTTCTTCTCGCAGCACACCATTTAGAAAGGCTGATTTTACATCAAGCTAATATAGCTTCCATTCTTTCTAAACAACAAGGGCAATGAGAATTCTAATGATGTCCAATCTAGCCACAGAAGCATAGGTTTCATTATAGTCCAATCCACGTTTTTGAGCATACCCTTTGGCAACTAACCTTGCCTTATTCATTTGGATATAACCATCCATGTTTAGCTTGGTTTTGCAAACCCACTTGACTCCAACAACTGGTTTCTCAGTTGGTCTGTTCACTAGTTCCCATGTATTCATCTTCCATAGCTTTCAGCCATGAACTGTCTTGAGCTGCCTCTGCATATTTCTTTGGTTCAATGATACATAGATTGCACTGTGCAAGCACATCATCTAGTCTTCTCCATTTCAATGGGGAGTGATCATAAGCTTGAGTGTTCCTTTCTTCACTGCTTATGTCACTTGGGATGTGTTGTGATGGTCTTGAGAAGATAGTAGACTCCTTTCATGTCGAATTTGAGTTTGAGGTGTTAGTCCATGTGCACTGAGTGATACTAGCCTTCACGACCAATTGGTTTTTAGCTAGAAGGGGTAAATGATAGAATCTGTTTCTCTTCATTGGAACCTTGATGATGAGACAGTTCATTGAAGAGTCATCAAACACTTTACACATGCCTTCTCCAAACACCAAGAAGTATCCATGCTCATCCATTTGCCCAACACTCAACAGATTTTCCATCAATCCTAGAAGATACATCACTTCTCTAATGTATTTTCTCCCTCTGGTCGTATCAATAACCAGTGAGCCCATGCTAGCTACATTCACCAGCACACCAATTGGCATTTGCACCTTTCCAACCACATTTGTTGTAATTCCCAGTCATGTGATTGCTACAGCCACTATCAATGTACCATTGTCCATTTGTTTTTGTGTCAGTGGTTGCACAATTTGCATAGAACAAATTTCCAATCACCTCCATTTGGTTTGCACAATTTGCCTTTTGCACAGATTTTCCTGCCGTATCTAGCCAAGTGACCAAATCTGTCACAATTGTAACATTTTGGCTTGTCTTTATACCTGCATTCTCCAAAATGGTATATGTTGAGCACACTTTGCACTGAGGCTTTACAGTTTCTTGATTTGCTAGCTGTGATGAACTAAAGTTGTAGAATTGAGGGAGTTGTCTGATCTTGGAGGAAAACTTTCTATTTTGAAGCTTAATAATGTTGTTGACGGTACGGATGCCTTGCAAGCCAATTTGAAGAACAAGAAAGATCTTAAGGAGTTAGAGTTGGCATGGGGCTCCAAAGATGCCGATCATTCCGAAAAGGTGAGAGATGTACTTGACAAGCTCCAACCTTGCATGAATTTGGAGAAATTGACCGTCAAACTTTATGGCGGGACCAGATTCCCAAATTGGTTGGGAGACTCTGCATTCCATAAAATGAAAGTAATGCGCCTCGAAAATTGTTATTATTGTTTTTTGTTGCCGCCGCTTGGACAACCCGCTTTTAAGGAGCTCTACATACATAAGATGAAATTTCTTAAGAGAGTAGGTCCTGAGTTGTATGGTCAGCCATTTCAGTCATTTCAATCACTGGAGAAGCTGGAGTTTGAGGAGATGCCAGAGTGGGAGGAATGGTTATCAAGTGTAAGTGGAGGTCCAGACTTTCCTCGTCCAGGAGCTGATTCTAGAAAAGTGTCCAAAACTAAGAGGAAGCTTGCCTTGTGATCTGCCTTACTTGAAGAAGCTTAAGGTGAAAGGGTGTGGGAGAAAACTAAAGCGTATTGCATGCTCTTTTAAGGTAGAATGACCTATTAATTGGTCCAAATGGATGGAACATATCTATCTAGTTCTTCTAGTGTAGTGTAGCTAAAAAGGAAGAAATATTATGGTTGATGGTTGATGGTTATGGTTGATGGTCCCACATGGAAAAGCTCTCTTTGTGTTGATGAAGAATTCTTCATCTCAAACAAGATAAACTGATGTTAAACCCTGGGGGGCACGTCCTTGTTTGGTTTTCTTGCAAGAAAACTTTATCGGATGATGATGAAGTTGTTGAAATTTACTTTCTATGTAATGCCACATGCAGCCAGTTTGTTGGCCTTTGTCTATGAATCCTTCAAAGACAGCCATGGATTGTGTACTTAAACCTGTTAAAGCTCGTATTGTTGAAGTTCAATTTCCTCGCCCCGCATTGACAGATTATAGCTTTGTCTATGAATCCTTCAAGGACAGCCAGTTTGATACTGATTGTTGTTTCCAACAAAAGCATTGTCTCTGCACATTATAGTTTAGAGATATTTAGCGATATACCCATTTCTAGCACTAATATTATAAATAAACCCTACACAATTGAATTCTTATAAACAAACCCAAAAAAAACCCAAAAAATGATAGCTAGCCTTATTGAATTTAATATTGATTATTAAATTAATTTGATGCCCTATTGAGTGCTTTGGGTATTTTTATGAGATTTTGGGGTTGGGCTTGTTTTAAGAAATTGATGGCAGTTTTGTAATTTATAAGAAGTTAAAAGATTTTTTGTTATGTTGTAAATGGGTTTTGGGTGTGTTTCTAAAGTCCATTTTATATAGGGTATTTTTATAATTTGAGCCCCCATATTGGGTATAATAGTGAATCTCCCTATAGTTTATTCGTCGAATGTTACATATATTCAAGAATTTTGACAAGCAAACGGTCATTGAAGTTCAATATGAAATCTTCTGAGGTTGTCTATGCTATGGGATGAGCTGCTCATGTTACCATTATTTCCATTTTCTGGTTTTATAGATTGTTATGACCCTTCTCTTCCTTGTTCCCATGACAATCACAATAGTATGCCTCCACTTTGGAGTTGGGATATTAAAAGTAGAATGCTACAATGCACAACTGATCATAACATTCTCTTAAAAAAATTAAGCGTTAACAAGTAAATAAACATGCACTCAGATTTTATTTGCACTTAAAAATTAAAATTGTTGTGCATGGAATTAAATTGACACTGATTTTATTTTATACCCCCTCTTTCTTATTTCCATGGGTGAATTTATGTTTTGCTTGCTAACGCTCAACAATTTTAAGACAAATGCCATATGATTATGCCTCAGTTTTAATTTGTCACCTTAATTTTTCAAAATCCATGATTTGTCTTTAACACTATCTAATTTTCCATATATTTAAAGGGTATTTTAAACATGGAAAATTCATTATAACACAAATTGTATATCTTTTAAACAATTAAAATTAGAAAGAACAAAAAAATCGCTTTCCCCCATCCCTTGTGTGCCACTGGCAACTCCAACCAACCTTGTCCACCTTGAAATCCATTCACCCTTCCCTCTTCACAGCCCCTTCCTCCATTCCCCCTTCCCTTTACCCCTTCTTCCCCCTCTCTCTAATATGGCACATCTACTTTCTACACACAAATTTCCTCAGCCCACTGAGACCAAGTCCACACCTTCTTCTTTTTTTATTGTAAAATTTTTTAGACATTCTCAAAGCACACCATAAAAAAATTGAGAGAGAGAGAGAGAGAGAGAGAGAGAGAGAGAGAGAGAGAGAGGAGATGGAGAGACGGGGGAGAGTTGGGGCAAAGAGAGAGAGAGACGAGAGAGGGAGGAGATAGAGAAAAAAAAACTATAAAATTAACTTTTATTTTTGTTTTTAATAATGGGGTGTTTTTGAGTTTTTAAAAATGGGCTTATCAAATGGATTTTTGTGGCTTTAGATTTAAAATTTATTTTTCAATTTATAAAATTAGATCCAAATAAGATACCAAACATGTCATAAGTTTTTTTTTTTTTTTGGGGAACAAAAAGAGAGAGTTAGCAAAAAGAGAGAGTTTTTTTTTTTCCTGCTGCTTACAGACTATGCTTGAAAAGAAAAGTAGAAAAAAGGAAACAACCGACTTAGCAAAGATAGATACTTAAAGCGACACGTGTATGACACTTATACAAGAAGACTCCGAGCAGCGAAAGAGATAAATTCCCATCTGTCCTCAAGTGTCCTCCGCCGAAATTGAAATCGAAATCATCTTCTTCTTCCTCCTTGCGTCTGTTTATGCAACTCAACCTCTTCGTCTTCTTACCTTTCCTCGCATTCTCATCCTTGGCAGAAGAATCAAATCCCTCCCAACTCCAAAACATGGCCACTCTCGGCGGAGTCCACGAATCCCATGCCTCCCAGAACAGCCTCGAAACCAAGACCTCGCTCGCTTCGCCGTCCAAGACCATAACAACACGGAGGTCTTTACTCTTTTTTGCCTTTTGATTTCTTCAATATTATGCTGGAATTTTAATTAATTAGATTATTAAGCAATTAATTGAAATTCTTACAGAATGCTCTGCTTGAGTTTGCTGGAACTTGCTCGTGTGAGTCTGCATGAAAGTATAAATCAATGTTACACCAGTATCTGTCAAATTTCATTCATCCTGATTGATGAAAACAATTGATTAAATAAAAATCTCCTTCAAGTTTCATTCAAGATTTGGATGTTTTTCTCACAGTTTCCTTCATCCTACTGTTTCATGGGAGCAAAGTATATCTGGGAGGGAGGGATTTTGTAATCTGTGAATCCTTGCTGAGGAATGTTCTTATTAAATTGATTCATTAAAAATTGTCAGATCCTTGCTGAGGAATTAGTTTCTTCTTTCTGTTAGGTTGTGAATCATACTCCATTTTATGATTTCATTGAAAGTGCTGCACTATTACTTTAAGACTTGTTTTTTTTTTTTTAATAACATTTATAGCCCTCCTCCTGTGTTTCAATTTGGTACAAACTGTGCCAAAGAACTGTATTTTCTATCCACGAGATGGATTCATGCCGCCCCACGAATTAACTGTTAATAACATAACTGAATGTTGGTTGTGGCTTAAATGGAAAACAAGAAGCATCTGCATGCTGCAATTGGATATGAAACAATATTTATCCAAGAAGAGAAGAAATTGTGATTTTACTTCACAGCTCGTTTTTGTAAATCGGGACAGCTGAAATAATGAGGAAGCAGAAAAGTCTGTGTTGTGGATAAAATGTTTTGTTTCTGTCATATGTTTTTGCATTCCGCCATGGTCACTTACAGGATGAGATGATGTTAGAAAGTGATGTTAGAAATTGTATATCTTTCAGTCTGTCACGTAGTGGCGCTACCCTATCCCGGCAGAGGCCACATCTATCCCATGATGAACCTCTGCAAACTCCTATCCTCAAAGAAACCCAACAACACACCCCTCATCACCTTCGTTGCCACCAAGGAGTGGTACGGCTTCATCGGATCCGACTTGCCACGCTACTCTGAGCTCGTCCGAGCAAAAGAATTTTCTGGGTTCGTGGACGCCGGTGAGCACCATAATTGCTGATCCGTACGTTGTTTGGGCCGTGAGGGTCCGGAACCGGAGGAATATTTCGGTAGCTGCGCTTTTGCCTATGTCGGCAACACCCAAGTTTGTATCAGCGGCTCCAGCTCCTAGCACATTAGAGCAACCAATCAGTTTAATTTCTCCAGATATTGATGGGTGTGGAAACAGAATGGCAAAAAGAACACCACATGAGCTAGCAATAAGCCGCTATAATTGAATATGGGTGCGCAAGAGACTTCTAGCCCATGTCGATGGAGATCCCAGAGCAGCACTATATCAGAAAGGAGAAGTGCTAAAGCCTGTTTTGAGAACAGCAAACCCACCGAAAGAAAGAAAAATAAATAAAAATCCAATAAGCCCTCTGCCCTTATGCTTTCTATTACTTTATTATTTCTCTACAGTATTTAATAAGCCAATTGGTGCAGGTACAGTGGTAGCAGTGGAAAAGGAGGGGCATGGATTCAAACCTGTACAAAACTACGTTGGAAAGCTACTTTGGTTTAATATATTATAATAATAAGAAAGTAATTGGCTTGGGGACAGGATAAAGGCAACTGATTTGAAAGCCTGGAGCATGCGTGATATTCCACTAATCACTTTCCCTACTTTTCTTATTATATATTAATATAAGAACATATAGTATAATAATTTATATAATATTATGGATGGTTTCACCTCTTACATTTTTAGTGGTGATTTTATTTCCACATTTATTTTATTTAAATGTATGGAGCAGAATTAGTGCCCATACAACAGTATCTATTTAAAAGGGTGGCGCGGGTTTATCGTCCATGCCTATACTTTTATTTAAATGTATGGAGCAGAATTAGTGCCCATACAAGCACGTTTACTTTATCGCAAATTTACTTTTTCTTAAAGTATGATGTGGAATTAACCCTCATACTTTATGAATTTACTTTACCGCACATTTAATTTTATTTAAAGTATGATGTGGAATTAACCCTCATACTTTATGAATTTATTTTACCGCACATTTAATTTTATTTAAGGTATGGTGCGGGATTAACGTCCATACATCAAGCAATTTAATTTATGAATTTATTTTACCGCACATTTACATTTATTTAAAGTATGGTGCGGGTTTATCGTCCATACCAGTAATTTATTTACCAGTAATTTATTTACAAGCAATTTATTTTATGGATTAATTGTGTGGTATGATGAGTTTTTATAGTATGCAAATCAGGACCAGAAGTTCCTTGATCCTCATCATACAATTACATCAGGACTTGAAGATCCTTGATGATGATATTAATATGAGAGCTGGCAGTCTCTCCGGTACTATATTTGTAAACATGTGATTGGACTTGAGGGTCCTTGATCCCTGACATGTAAATAAGGACCTGGGGTTCCTTAATGATGTAACAGTACCGTATTGGTTCATAGTGCCGTACATATGGATAATAACTGTACTGGCAAATGTACTGTACACATGAATAGATACGTATTCATGACTTGATGAATAGTACCGGATATATGAATAGTGACGGATACATAAATATTAACCATTTTGGGTAAACCGTCACTATATACAAAAGGGAACCTGCAGTTCCTTAAACTCATGGATGAGCAATTAAATGAGATGCTAGAAGTTCCTCAAAATATGGACAATTATGTAAGGGCTTGAAGTCCAGAAATATGTACAAAAATTGTAAAAATGTCCATACCATGAGAATATGTGATTTTGGCCCGAAGTTCAAAATCTAAGGGGATTGAATGTCCATACCATGAGAATATGTGATTTTGGCCTGAAGTTCAAAATCTAACAGTGTTGAGAACCTAAAGTTCCAACAATTAAATGGACAACCCTTGAGGTATTATTGCAAATTGTGGTATGCCACATATTTCTTTGGCATAAGAAGATGATGAATTTAATAAAGTTTGATTTTGTTATAATCGACACCTCAAGGAAGAAATATATTTTGTGAATTCCGGTTGTTAAGAATACACCGCGAAATGGATAATATCAATATAAACCTCAAATGATGAATTGAGGCTCCCCACATATTTTATTATATCTGGGCCGGAAGCCCATGGATCCAAATATATGAGAGATCCTGAACTTGAAGTTGTGGGTATATAGTAGTTAATGCTCTTCACTACTATATTGCGATATTATCGTGGCTTTTACTCAATTCATATTTCATGTCCATTTGAAAAGGGCAAATAAATTCTGAGTTTGTGTTTAGCCCAGGCCAAAAGTTCCGGGCTACCATGCGCTAAAATATGAAATTTGGGAGAGTCGATGTGGTTATTTGAACCTATAAGGCACAAGGTTCCAAACCGTCATTTTGAAAAGACGCAAAAACCACATGTGCAAGTTTAAGAACGTGCGCAATTATTATAACAGGAAAGGAGCATACAACATATAGATTTTTTCCACCTGCAATGAAGGTGCAGGCCCTGTAAAATCTATAAAATTACATTATGTTCTGGAAGCCTCTGAAGGCAGAGGACGGCGCCTCTTAAGCTTAGCCATGAGCCTCTCATGGTCTCCCAAAATTCTTTCATTTGAGACCTGCAGCATGTCTAGCCTTCTCAGTGTATCAACAGAGTACGAACTCACCAGTTTCAACAAGGCATTATTCTCTCCTTTAAGTTTCTCAACCTCCTGTTAAGACTCATGAAGCATTCTTTGAAGAGACGAATTTTCAGTTGTTAGCTTCTGAACCTCGTTTGCTCTAGCACGCAAACGATCAGCCATGTTAGAAACAGAAGCAGCACTCTGAATGCTAGAAGCCATTGAGTCATCAATAGCCTCTTCCTCAGACCTTCTTGTTAACAATATTTCATCCATTGAAGTAATGAAATTCCTAGCTACTATGACAGCAGTAGCATCATTCATCATCACAGAATCATTAACTGTGAGATGACGATTTTGGGATACAAAGGATGGACGCCAAACTTTGGCGTCACTGGTTGTTGTGGGAGCATCATTTAAATTGAAATAATTTGGGCAGGAAGAAGAGGAAGCCATTTTAAGAAGGTTTCGAAGAAAGTCTTAGAAAAACTAAAGTTTCAGAAAATGAAGGAAGTTGAGTTGAAACGCAGTTGCTCCAATCAAGTTTTGCAAAGGCAATATCTATAGACGAAAATGTGGCAACATTTCCAAGATCCCAATATCTTCTCGGATCCCCATATTATCTTTTTCTTTCCCAGATTCCAAAACTTCACGCGGCCTCTAATAATGCCTGTCGGCACTTTCGGCGTTTTCAAGTATTATTTTCGTCAAAGCCGATCTTGCTTTACGGATTTCACGGAACTACTTTTTCAAAAGTACCCCGAGAATCTCGCAATTTTCCTATGGTTAATTTGAAATTCACCGGTTCTACCTATTCATTGTATTTGTGTATAAATGTGTTACTAACGAAATTTTCTTTGCAGAAGACATCCAGTTTTCTCCATACCTAGTGATGCTATATCTACTTGTTTTTCTTATCAGTAAGCACTCAATATGCCCGAGAAGCAAGACTATCTCTGATCATCCATTCAGGAAGCGAGACTATCCCTAATCACGTTTCCGCTACATCAGGGAACTGTGAAGGCGACCTTATGCTCTAATCTCCTGAGGTCCTTCTAGACTAGGAGAAATGAGAGCTTGTTGTCTGCTCCCTCCAGCTTCCTTCCTTGATTGCTTACCTTACCTTGCAATCAATATCACAATTTTTGTATCTTTTCTTTCTTTTTATAACTCTCTGTTCATAAGAGATTTTATTTCTTTAGAATGAACATCTGAAGAAAGAATCCATGAAGTGATCCTAACTCTGAGGGTTATTTGTTTTGACAGAGGCAAAAGAATTGTGATTTTTGCTCTTGCAGGATATAACTAGATCATCAAGCACTACATTATATTTACTGGGCCGATACGAGTTTGAATGATACTTGAGAAAAGTTTCTCCCACCTAAGGATGTAAGCAATACTTGTGTTATTTTATGCTTATATACTTATTTGATATTTTATCTTGAAAGGTAACCAAATGGGGAGATAAGTCCGTTCAAAAAGAATGGCTTGTATGTATCCATGAATTATTAACGCAAATTTTACAGATTGCAAGTTGGATACATTGATAATACACTGCACAGATTAAAGTCCCATAAGAACAAAATATGGGTATAGCAGTGATCAATATGATGCACGCCTGTTGCGTAGCAAATGATGTGGATTGAAGTCCCCAAAGGACAATCCTTTGACATGTCAATATTGATATTGTGCACGCCTAATGCGTAGCAAATTGTATGGGTTAAAGTCCCAAAAATTAATTGACATGTATGTATTAATCTGTAGCATGCCTGCAGCATGACAGATATATGGGTTCTAAATGTTCCAACTCCCTAAATGGAGATTATCCACGCCTTACTATAAAATAACGCTCCATTGGAGGTTATAATCCACATTCTCACATAATAAAAGCCCTCTGCAGTGGCTTGGGTACCCAAAAGCAAAGAAATGCTTATAATTGATGCATGCGCATGCACATGAGAATGGTGGGATCATGATTTGATGAATGACAAATTTTGATTTTGGAGTAGCTACTCAAATCATCAATGGGCTGTGTTGATTGGCACCACGTTCAATTATTAAATGTCGACAATATCATTAGCCAAAATGGAATGAGGTAATTCCATTATAGATAAGAATGAACGTGAAAGAACAAACCCACAGTACGAACCCCAAAATTTGTTAATACTGAAAGTTATACTTGGGTATTCGGAATAAAAGGGAATATACCTACTTTGTATGACACAATGTTTCTGGCAGAAACAAGGAATGTTGGGTTTTCTCCATATCTACAAATTCAATTGTGCCCCCCCTTATTGCATATTTACGGAGACCAACATGTTATCTTTAAGGGTTATTAAATGCACGAAGCATATCACCAGAAGTGATTCCCTAAAGATGTATAAATAGCTGGGTTAAAGCTATATAATGTGTCATAAAGTTTAATCCCTTTAAACAAAATCCTTGAAAGGATTGAAATTGTATGAAGCAAGTCCCTGAAGAACATGTGCCTGAAGCACAAAATCTGCATCAATACTAATATGCATAAATTGCCTCAGTGAGTATGACAGGACCCGAACCAAATTCTGCTTTGGAATTCGAGTCGAACCCTTTGCGTGTCCCCCACTTGGCGAATGTCGGGCACAATTGACCTATTTGCCCTACTACTTGAAATTTTAACCTTGACTCCTACCGAAATTTTGGCAGAGTCTCCCCTGTATTTTGTTCAATCCCAAAACTTACACCTGTCAAAACGAGCAAAAATATCCATACAACCAACAACCAGCATACTTAAGATACAATACCCAGTTCAATTCTCCATCGAGGGCAAATATCAAAGCAGTTCTAATAGTATACAGATAAGTTAATCTTTTTACAAGCCCACACTTTTGTAAGGATATGACGTGGAAGACAAGATGGCTCGGTGGTGGTTTTCCTGTGCACGCTACAGCCTAGGGGGGCAAAACATTTGAAAATATGAGTGGACAAAAATAAAGATTCAAAAAACAATATTTGAACATAATAACCCCCACTATAGAAAAATAGATTTAAAAATCTGAATGTTCGACTAGATTCAATTACAAAGCATTCACATAAATATATACATATATATACAATCACATTCCAAACCATCAAAATTGCATGAAAGCACTGAAATCAAAACTTGCACAAAAACACTGTAATCAAACTTGCATAAAAGCAATGTGCTCAAATCTTGCATAAAAGCTCTGTAATCAATTAAATTACCACTCGGATGTACCCTTGTAATTCCGTCAATTCCCCTGGTAGGTCTCGGTGACACAAAGTTAACCCGAGCCGCAAACTGGCAGGATTCAGGGGACTATAGTCAGCCTGATCCGCTGGCAAGTCTCGGTGACACAAAGTCAACTCGAGCCGCTAACTGGCAGGATTCAGGGGACCGTAGTCAGCCTGATCCGCAATCTTGGCAGGTTTCGGTGACATAAAGTCAACTCGAGCCACAAATCCTGGCAAGTCTCGGGACACCAAGTCAATCCGAGCCACAAATCCTGGCAGGTCTCGGCGACACAGAGTCTATTCGAGCAGCAAATCCTGGCAGGTCTCGGCGACACACAGTCTATCCGAGCCGCAAATCCTGGCACTCACGGTCCGAGCGTCCCCGAAACTCGTGAGGCAATGTCAAGTGCACTGACAAAACTGAGGGTAAACTGGATGTCCGTAGACATCGACATAACTGAGGTAATAACTGTAGTTGGGTACATGGTGGTTTAAAATAAAATATTTTTGAAAAATCTGATAAATAACTAAATTTTGTTATTTTATGAAGCTGGGCTGCTATTTTATCTGATACAAGTGTCAAACTCTGCTTTCTATAACTCTTTAGCATGTTCAACTAAGCAGCATAGAAATAAAGATATTTTACTGCACAAATCATGCTCGGAAAACATTCAATAAAACTTATTCAAGATCAAATAATGAAATTCATTCATATAAACTCATTTATATAAAATCATTTATGGAAGAAAGTCCACTCACTCCTGGTCCAAGCTGGCTAGACCTCCTGAAGGTCTCTCCTGCGGGCCTGCCTGGTCCCGGGTGCCTGGTAAACCATCATGAATATTTAATTAATAAAACTGCTCGGTATAAATTTTTAAGTAAAACCCTGACCCCCGACTTCTAAAAGTGCGTGCACTAACTTTAAAGTCATGTTTCTGCCCACTTAGGCATTTCAGATGTTTAAAATCGTCTGAAAGGACTCGAGACTTCACTAAGCGTTAAACTTCTATATTGGTCGAAACGGAACCCCATGGGGTCCACGACCTCCAATGACCAATCTGAGAGTTCCTTTAAGTTCCTCACATTTAAGGAACCATGTCCTGCAAGTTTGGTTTGAAACTGACTATCGGATTGACCACGATCGTGAAATCATAAAATTTCCAAACCCTAGCCCCAGGGTTCGCGATTTCGGAGTATCCGGGACTCCGATTCACAATCCGTCGAATCCTACACGATCCTGAAATTATTTGGAACAACATATCCGAAATTGAGCGCGATCCAACTGTTCGGTAATATTGAACCCGGGAATCGCACAATATGGAAAATCCGTTCGGGGCTCAAACGGGATCCAAATTGAGATCCGCGAAATCCTACGCGCTTGTGACAACATAAGGGTCGCAACAAGACACAGTGCCACTGCACTACCCTCACCCACGCACCCCAGCACGGGCCGGCAGCGATGGCTGTCTAAAACGATTCCGGCTCGCCGGAAAAACTTCAAACCACGGCTCCAAACTCCTACCCTAGGTAAAACACCATATTTGGAGCCACTTTTGTTCTTGGACCTACCCCAAAAATTGACCGGAAGTGGCCGATCACGGAGGCCAAAAATTGGCTGAAATTTCAAGCTCAAAAATCCAATAGCTACACTATGAATCGATCTAATCCTACCCAACAGGCAGCTAGAACAGCTCGAGAGGTTCAAAATCCATACCTCGGTCGACGGAATTGGTGGCCGGAGGAGGGAGATCGACGGCTTTGAAGTTTGGACGATGTCTGCCGCTTCATCTCCAGATTCCGGCGAATCCGCAGCGGCTAGTGGCGGGAGGTGGCTGGGGTAGGAAGAGGACGTCGCCCCGGTCGTTTTGGTACCGACCCCGTCCACAGCCGTGGTCGGTGACCGGAGTTACAAGGTGAAGAAGGAGGAGGGGCGGAGAGTCGCGGGAGAGAGAGAAAGCTGGTTTTTATAAAAACCAACTTCGAAAAATTTATAATTTTGCCACTGAGACTCTTTTGACCATAACTCTTTCGTTACAACTCCGATTCGGACCCACTACATGTCTATGAACTCATTTCATTGTGCTCTACGCAACAGTGTAAGTGAAATTGTCAAATTCCTTCTCGATCAAAAAGTCACTTTTTTCTTAAATAAATATTCCGAGAGCAAAATTGTCTTTTCTCAAAATAAATTATTGATAACAAATGAATTTTTGGTTTGGGTCATTACAGAGTACATTGATTATAATATGTTTGCAACACATTAAAGCTTCTGAAGAGTATAAGAAATATTTGTCTCGACCTAACGATCAAGCATCGTGCCAACAAGATTTTTTTTTGCTTATACTAAGAAAGTATTGAAGCACTTTTTTAAGGATTATCCGTTGGGCACTTAAATGTTTTTCCGGAAGTATACTGGACCGGATAGAGCTCAGCTCCATCGAGTAAACTTACTAATAGCCCAAGTGTTATTGGATATACGGACTCTGGAAATTTATATGGTCGCTTACTAGAAAAAGCTAGTCATGAAGTTTTCAGGGAAAGATATTCATCAGGGGGAGCGTGGTATTAATAAAGACCTTCACACACTGTACTCTTTTTCCTTCATCCAGGTTTTTATCCAACTGGGTTTTTCTTGGTAAGATTTTAACGAGGTAGTGTCGCTCAAGATTGACTCACAGAAGCAGTGTCAACTATGATATTAAGAAAGATGATCAACAGTATGGCTTAAAAGATATTTTGCCAAGCATCAGGGGGAGCGTGCTGTTAATAAGGACCTTCACACACTGTACTCTTTTTTATTCGTTCAGGTTTTTATCCCACTGGGTTTTTCCTGGCAAGGTTTTAACGAGGCAGTGTCGCACGCGTGTTAATATTCACAGAATTTTTATGTTACACATAGTTATGTACTCTTTTTCCCTTCGACCAGTTTTTTTTTGTCCCATTGGGTTTTTACTGGCAAGGTTTTTAACGACACATATTCCATACCATTTGTGGTCTCCAAGGGGGAATGTTGTAAAGTCAAGAATGGATCCCGGTAGAGCCCACTACCTAATTGATTGAAGAGAAATGATGAAGCTTGTTTGCCATCATCGCTTGAGAGCCAACCACATATCCACGGGAGGCAATAACACTACCAGATTTTGTTGCCTATAAAATAAGACTTCATCCTCACTTGTAATGTACAGAGAAAACATTCAATGAAAATATTAGGCTTCTACGCCTTCTCTCCATCTCAATTCTCTCCATAATCTCTTTAGTTTACAACATACTCTTTTTTTTAAGGAGTTATAAATGTTTTTATTATTTATTATTTTAATTTTTGAATAAAGTATAGACATAAAAGCAATAATAAAAAATAGTTAATATTAAATATAAATAAAAGGAAGAACTTGAAACCATGACCATATAAAAATAAAAGCTTTATTTATCAATTCCTCCCTGAATTCTACTCCCATAATTTATTGAGAATGTAATTTCATACCAATTTACAAATTCCCTAAATTCTACTCCCACAATCACCAGCCTGCTATAATCACTTTTGATAAAGCCTACCGACACAAAAAAAGATCTTGAAACCATGATCATATAAAAATAAAAGCTTTATTTACCAATATAAAATCTTCTAACACAATTAGTCCGCCGACACTAAAGACAGTGTGAGGAAAAACTTGCAATGAGGAAGAACTTGGAACCATTACCATATAAAAAATAAAGGCTTTATTTACCAATATAAAATGTTCTAACACAATAATTGAGGACAGCTGTATGACGAGTCTAACCGTGTCTTGTCTTTTTGCAATAGTATTCTCACTCGAAGACTCCAAGTCAATGATACTGAGAGCAACATATATCTTAACTTCTGAACAGCCAAATCTTTTGCTGCAAAACTTGCTTCAAATCTGAACTCAAGTCCAAATCCTTTGCAAAGAATCGAAACATGGCTTTGGTTGGAGAGGCTATTCTCTCTGCCTCCGTGCAGGTGCTGTTTGACAAGATTGGTTCCAGCGAGTTCGTGGACTTGTTCCGGAGAAAGAAACTGGACGAGTCGCTTGTGAAGAAACTGGAGATAACGTTGTTGAGCCTTAATGCGGTGCTTAATGACGCGGAGGAGAAGCAATTCCGGAACAGCTACGTGAAAGAGTGGCTTGATAAGCTTCAAGATGCTGTCTTTGATGCGGATGACCTTCTGGATGAGATCAATGCTGAAGTTTTGCGATGCAAGGTGGAAGCTGAATTTCAAACCGTCAAAACTCAGGTGTGGAACTTCCTCTCTACTTCTCTTAATCCTTTTTATCAAGGCATGAATGGTAGGATTCAAGAGTTGTTTGATAGATTAGAACACCTCGCAAAACAAAAAGATTTCCTTGGGCTGAGAGAAGGTGTTGTTGGGGGGAAGGTTTCTCAAAGAACTCCAACAACTTCCTTGGTGGATGAA
Organism: Prunus dulcis; assembly: GCF_902201215.1. Taxonomy (NCBI): domain Eukaryota; kingdom Viridiplantae; phylum Streptophyta; class Magnoliopsida; order Rosales; family Rosaceae; genus Prunus; species Prunus dulcis. The sequence goes on from NC_047651.1 coordinate 4,956,588, forward strand.
TCTTGTGTGTACGGTAGGGATGGAGATAAAGAAAAGCTGATGAAACTGTTGTTATCTGATGATGCAAGCGACAAGGATGTCTCCGTCATCACCATAGTGGGAATGGGCGGGGTTGGCAAGACAACCCTCGCTCAGCTCCTTTATAATGATGAAAAAGTGAAAGAGCATTTTAATCTTAGAACCTGGGCTTATGTTTCGGAAGCTTTTGATGTTACTAGGGTAACTAAGACCCTACTTGAGTCAGTCAGTTCAAAAGCTTACGATAATAAAGACCTGAGTTTTCTTCAAGTTGAGCTAGGACAACAAATAAAGGGCAAGAAATTTCTGTTTGTGTTGGATGACCTTTGGAATGAGAACTATGGTGATTTGAGTCTCTTGCAACGTCCTTTTGCATCCGGGGCAAGTGGAAGTTGGGTCATTGTGACAACACGTAACGAAAGTGTTGCAGCTCGCATACGCACCGTTCCAATTCACTTTTTGGAACAGCTGTCCAATGAGGATTGTTGGTTGTTACTTTCAAAACATGCCTTCGAAAATGGAAACTCAAGTGCGCATCTAGAGCTGGAAGAAGTTGGTAAGAAAATTGCTTCTAAGTGCAACGGTTTACCATTAGCTGCAGAGACACTTGGAGGCCTCTTACGTTTCAACACAAATTTTGAGGAATGGAATAGCATACTAAATAGCAATATTTGGGAGTTGCCTCCTGAAAAATGTAATACAATTCCAGCTCTAAGATTGAGTTACTGTTATCTCCCAACTCATTTAAAACGATGTTTTGCTTATTGCTCAATTTTTCCGAAGGGCTATAAATTCCAAAAGGAAGATATTGTTCTACTGTGGGTGGCAGAAAGTTTAATTCCACAAGCTGAGAGTGAGAAAAGTATGGAAGAGCTCACTAAGAAATACTTTGATGACTTATTGTCACGATCATTTTTTCAAAGATCAAGAAATGAGAAGTTCACAATGCATGATCTCATCAATGACTTGGCCATGTCTATGTCAAGGGAATCCTGTTTGAGATGGGAAGGGGGCGAATCACATGAAGTTTTGAAAAAAGTTCGGCATTTGTCGTACGCTATAGGCCAATTTGATTGTGCTGCGAAATTTGAGCCATTATATGAGGTTAAGCATTTGCGAACCTTCCTACCTCTTGGAAGAGAAAGGGGTACATATTATATAAGTAAAAAGGTCTTACATGAGTTATTGCCAAATTTAACATGTTTACGGGTGCTAAAATTGTCAAACTATGGTAATATTGTTGAGTTACCCCATTCTATTGGTAATCTCATTCATTTGCGCCACTTGGATCTCTCTAATACTGCAATCAAAAGGTTGCCTACCACAATTTGCACTCTCTATAGTCTACAAACATTATTATTGGTAGGTTGTGAGTCTCTTTTTGAATTGCCTGCAGACATGAGAAAATTGATTAACTTGAGAAATCTTGATTGTAGTGGAACTCAAATTGAAGAGATGCCGCTGGAAATGAGTAGACTAAAAAGTTTGAGAACATTGACTACTTTTGTTGTGGGGAAATCTACTGGATCAACTATTGGCGAATTGGGGGAGTTGTCCCATCTTGGAGGAAAACTTTCAATTTTGAAGCTTGATAACGTGGTTGATGGTAGGGATGCCTTGCAAGCTAATTTGAAGAACAAACAAGATCTCAAGGATTTAGAGTTGGCATGGGGCTCCAAAGAAGCCGATCATTCCGAAAAGTTGAGAGATGTACTTGACAAGCTCCAACCTGGCATGAATTTGGAGAAATTGACCATCAAACATTATGGTGGGACCAGCTTCCCAAACTGGTTGGGACACTCTGCCCTCAATAAAATAAAAGTTTTGCGCCTCGAAGGTTGTCGTTATTGTTTCGAGTTGCCACCGCTTGGACAGCTACCTTCTCTTAAGGAGCTCAACATATGTAGGATGGAATTTCTTAGGACGTTAGGTCCTGAGTTCTATGGTCAGCCATTTCAGCCATTTCAATCGCTGGAGATGATGGAGTTTAGGGAGATGGCAGAGTGGGAGGAATGGGTACCAAGTGGAAGTGAAGGTCCAAACTTTCCTCGTCTGCGGAGGTTGATTCTAAGTAGGTGTCCAAAGCTGAGAGGAAGCTTGCCTTGTGATCTGCCTTGCTTGAAGGAGCTTAGCGTGAAAGGGTGTGGGGTTTTACATGATCAAAGGGCCACTGCTACCACTAGTACTAGTACTAGTCTCAACTACAATTCTCTTGAAGAATTGGAAATAGAAGATGGATGCCAAACAGGACTGTTATCATTACTAGAGACAAAGCTCCTGTCCCGACTTTATGTTAGACGTTTTAATGACATACAGTGCTTGCCCAACATCAATCGTCTTCAAAGTTTGAGTCTCTGGCGTTGTCCAAGGCTATTGTCGTTCCCTGAAGATGGCCTACCCACTTCGTTGACCTCACTTGAGATTAACAGTTGTAGGAGATTAGAATTCCTACCTCATGAGATGTTGGCCCAATTAACAGCGCTCGACTCTTTGACGCTATGGAATAGCTGTGATTCAATGAGGTCCTTCCCCTTGGGCATTTTTCCCAAATTGACGACACTTGATATTCGCAATTGTGAGAATCTGGAATCGCTTTGCTTGATTGAAGAAGAAGGAGCGGTCGAGAATCTCAGTCATCTCAATAATTTAAATATTGAAGGCTGTCCAAATTTGGTGTGTTTTCCCCAGGGAGGATTGCCCACTCCCAACCTGACTCAATTGTGTTTCAGCAGATGCGAGAAGTTGAAGTCATTACCTGAACGCATTCACACCCTCACAGCCCTAAGATTATTAGATATAATGGATCTTCCAAATCTGGAGTCAATTGCAGATGATGGGGGTTTGCCTCCCAACCTCCGATATTTTACAATTGAGAATTGTGAGAGACTGAGGGCTTCATCTTCATCAGTGGGAGACTACTGTAACTGGGGTTTGCAAGCACTTGTCTCCCTTACAGAATTTACAATTCATGGCAGGGGAAGTGATGAAATCTTGGAGACGTTGCTCAAGCAACAGCTGCTCCCTACCACTCTTCACACTCTCAGGATTTCTTCATTATCAACTCTGAAATATTTGGATGGAAAGGGACTTGCACACCTTACTTCTCTTCAAGAACTATTTATTGCTGGGTGTGACAGTCTGGAATTCCTGCCAGGAGAGGCACTTCAACACCTCACTTCTCTTCAAAAGCTATATATTTTCAGTTGTCCGAGTCTCCAATTCCTGCCAGAAGAGGGTCTGCCGCCATCTCTTTCTTATCTGAAGATCGTCGGCTGTTCTGCCCTGGAGAAAAGATATCAGAATAAAACAGGACAAGATCATTGGGCCAGCATATCTCACATTCCATACATCAGGATAAATGGTGAAGTCATCATATGATGATATGACCTCTCTCTCTCTCCCTCTCTCTCTCTCTCTCTCTCTCTCTCTCTCTCTCTCTCACATATGATGATATGATACATCAGGAGGCAACTTTCCTTTTCCCTGTCTCCCTGGTCCAGCTGCTACTTCATTACCTAGTAGCTTTATCTATATGATTGTGTAGATATGCATATAATCTCTTATCTGCAAATGATTTTTAAGAGAAATACACAAGTACTCGTCCATCACAGAACAGGAACAGAGCTGATCTTAAGAGAAATACAACTGTAAGAGCTTTAACAGGAACAGAGCTGCCTTCCATCCCTGAATTGTGCTCAAACCAATGCTCAAGGTGAAGATACGAACCTCACCCTATTCGGAAGCTCTTCCATCCCCAAAACCCCTTATAATTGTCGAAAACCCTCCTATTCCTCCCCTTCTGATGTTAGCCAACTCACTCCAGCCTTCCTGAATAACACATACCACAAATTTGAGATAACATCCATGATTTATTGTATTTCCCCAGTGTTGTAATAGATAACATCCGTGCCTTCTCATCTGATTTACTCATTTGCCAGAGTGGGAGGAATGAAGACCAGAAGGCCGGTGTCCAGATTTTCCTCATCTCAAGGACATGACTTTAGACAAGAGTCTGAAGCTAAGAGGAAGCTTGCCTTCTCATCTCACTTGCTTGAAAGACTTAGCTTGTCATCTGGGAGTGGGGTTCTACATGATGAAAGGGCCAGTACTACTTGTAACATGGAATAATGTCTTCGAAGAATTAGAAATATGTGATGGATGCCCTATTTGATATGATGCCATTTCCAATTCAAAAACTTTTCAGGTATGTTAAGAAAGTATTACACAACTAGATGTTTATGATTCAAATTCAAAACAAAGCACAAATTGGATTCATATAAATCTACCTAATTGCCGCGCCATTGATTGTAACAATGGATAATTGAATATGCATCTTTCAGTGTCGTACCCTTTCAGTTCTTAGCGTATCAATTAGTCTCTTTCATCTCTATTTTCTTGTACATTACATACTTGTTGGTTGGAAATTAGTTTTCAGAAGCTACATGAGTTGGGGTTAACTAGAGAAATTAGTTTGTTCATATTCTGTTGGTCCTTTTCTGTGCCTTTCACATCCGAAAGGTTTGCTTTCTGCAATTATTCGAACTACAGTTCCATTTCATTAGAATTTTTTTTCTTTGTTGTATCTCTAGACTCTCTGCGTAAGATTCCAAATGGGAACTACCCCAACTTGACCCAATTTGGCATGGATTTTGTATTTTGAGATTTCAAGCTAACTGCTGCTAATGGAAGCCCTCCTTCTTTCACTTGTTAATTCTTAGGGAATAACAATTTTACATTCTATTTACATTTACAACTGAAGAAAACTAAAGCGCATTGCATGCTCTTTTATGGTAGAATGACCTTATCAGCTTCCAACAAACTCGAGAAATGCATGCTCTGATGTGTTGAAGTTGAAGATTTCGAGAAAGAATGAAAGCTGTAGCAGAAAACATAGGGCTGAGATCTCTCCAAGGTATTGCTCCACTCTCTCACAATCTCTGTTCCTTGTATTATGAAGCTTACAGGATTACTCATTACTGACCATCATCGCATGATCTTGCAGATGATTTTGGGGAGGTTTGCCAATTGGCCTTAGTGAAATCATAAAAGAAAAGTAAGTTTGCTTTTTTATATTTGAAAGTTGGCACCTTTGTTTATATTCTTTGCACTAGACCGTTGCTCAGAACCATCCATCTTAATCTTTCTGATAATTTACAAGGTCCCTTGACGGCAGTGGAAGGGGCACATGTTTTTTACTGAAGGGATACTTAACGACAGCAATAAACTTAACATCCTTATTATATGCAGATAGTTCATTTGTGTTTGGAGGGGCGGCCTTCATCTGATCTGACCACATGGAAAAGCTCTCTTTGTGTTGATGAAGAATTCTCAAACAAGATAAACTGATGTTAAACACTGGGGGACACGTCTTTGTTTGGTTTTCTTGCAAGAAAAACAACGTTAAACTGATGATAAACTGATGTTAAAGCTCGTATTGTTGAAGTTCAATTTCTTCTTCTTCCGCATTGAAAGATTATAGCTTTGTCTATGAATTCTTCAAGGACAGCCAGTTTGATACTGATTGTTGTTTCCAACAAAAGCTTTGTCTCTACACATTATAGCTTATTCCTCGAATGTTACATATATTCAATATTTCCGTACATTTCAAGAATTTTGACAAGCAAACGGTCATTGAAGTTCAATATTAAATATTCTGAGGTTGTCTACGCTATGAGATGTGCTGCTCATGTTATCATTATTTCCATGTTCTGTTTTTATTGATTGTTATGACCCTTCTCTTCCTTGTTCCCATGACAATCACAATAGCATGCCTCCACTTAAGCAAATTAGAAGACACTTTGGAATTGGGATATTAAAAGTAGAATGCTACATGCACAACCGATCATAACATTCTCTTTAAAAAAAAAAAACAAAAACAAAAATTAGCGTTAACAAGTAAATAAACATGCACTCAGATTTTATTTGCACTTAAAAATTAAAATTGTTGTGCATGGAACTAAATTGACACTTATTTTATTTTATTTTATACCTTCTCTTTCTTATTTCCATGAGTGAATTTATGCTTTGCTTGCTAACGCTCAACAATTTTAAGACAAATGCTCTATGATTATGCCTCAGTTTCAATTTGTCACCTTAATTTTTCAAAAACCATGATTTATCTTTAAGACCATCCAATTTTCCATATATTTTAAGGGTATTTTAGTCTTTATATTTTCAAGGGTATTTTAAACATGGAAAATTCATTATAACACAAATTCTATATCTTTTAAACAATTAAAATTGGAAAAGAAAAAAAAAATTGCCTTCCCCATCCCTTGTGTGTTGATCAGGCAATATTGTATACGACTCGTTAACACGACACGAATTCGAAAAAAAAAAATTCATTTTTCGGGTATGAGTTATCGGGTCGTGTTGCTATCGTGTTGACCCGTTAGCCACATGATAAGCTAACGGGTCGTTTCATGTTCATTCGCGAAAACACGAATCAACCCGTTAAGTGGGTGTATTTTTGTAATTTTCTAGCATTTTGAGTTCATTACTCTTCATTCCGCCTCCATTTCTACTAGGTTTTCATTTTCATATTGTTTGTTTTGTCAATAAGCTCATTTATGTCCAAATTTCAATTTTTTCTGACTTTTTCACTACTACAAATAAGCAAAAAGACGACGGTAAATCACCGTCGTGTATTGAGTTTTTCAGTGGTCGTGGAATCCACCGTCATCTTTTCCCTCATAAACCAAGACGCTAAATCACCGTCGTTGTTAAAATATAAAACGTCATCAACAAATAAAAAACGACGTCTTTATTCTACAAAAAGAACGAAAAAAGCGGTCGGGGATGAGAATAGACGACAAACTCTCGAAAAAAACCGTCGTTAGAAAGGAAAAATATGACACATATTAACAGAACAAGGCCGTAAAATAGACATACAACGACGAAAATTAAAACAATACGCCGTTAAATATAATTTTCACGACAACAAAAAATATGACGTCTTTAAGAAAATTAGAAGACGACGTTATTGATTCCTACTACGTCACATATATAAAAACAGCCGTCGTATAATACATTTTCCACTTCGATTTTTCTATAAAACATGGCGTGGAAATAGTTGTCAGTGTCATTGTTTACGACGTATGTATTTATATATTAGACGTTGAAAAAACAAACAACGTCGGTTACTAATATATGAGAGTCGTATTACAAAATTTGTACGTCCTATTTTCAGAAACAAACAACGACGATAAATATTAGACGTTGTTAAATAAAACAACGTCGAAAAACAATAAAAACAGACGTGTTTAGTCTGCATAAGTTTTAAAAAATAGTCGAGGATGAGAATAGGCGACCAACACAAACAAATCACCGTCGTTAAAAAGGAAAAATATGACATATTAGAAGAAAAAGGCCGCAAGATAGGCATACAACGACGATATTTAAAACATTAAGCCGTTAAATATAATTTTCACGACGTTATTGAAAACTACTCTGTCTCTTATTGAAAACTACTACGTCTTTAAATACATGAGAAGACGACGTTATTGAAAACTACTACGTCTCTTATTTACAAACGACCGTCGTGAAATAAGTTTTCCGCTTCGATTTGTCTAAAAAAGATGACGTAGATATAGCTGTCTGTGTCATTATTTACGACGTATGTATTTATGTTGTTGACGTTGAAATGCGAAACAACGTCGGTGGCATTTATATAGTCGGCGTTGTATTTATATGTATTCAGTACTCACGACGTACTTATTAATGTAGACGACGTTGAACTTCTAAACAACGTCAATATTTACGACGCATTTAATAAACCACGTCGGTTCTAAATTAATGTTCAGATATTTAATCTCATTTTTAGGCGTCGGTATTATGGGATTGGAGTCGTGTTATTTTGGATTACATGGCTGTTCTTAATCCTTCCCCGACGTGATATCCTGGATAATTGCTTCACAATAGCGTCGTGGTTCTTCATTGTTACGTTGCTTTAAGGCGTCGGTAAATATGCTGAATAAATGGTTAACCATAACGTCGTGTTTTATTTGAACAGAAGTTGTTTTTTATGCAGAATATAATGATTTAATCTGGATCCAGTATTTTTTGCACTGATTGTTTTGTGGCCAAAAACTGTATAATGAAAGTGAAGAAATCACATTACAATATATTATAAAATGAATGTCATACACTGCCAATTACATAAGCATCATTCAATCCATATATCTTCACACCCATCTCGAATATTTTGACCACCTAACTCACCCACCAGTTCATCAAATGTGTCAACATTTGGCATCCCTCTAGTAAATGGCTCACACTCAATTATCACATCACCTAAGACTTCATCACCAATAACATCATTATATTCTCTATTAGGCATTGATAAAACTACCGACCAACCACGATGCATCGGGTCGTCAACAAAAAATATTTGTTTGACTTGAGAAGCCAAAACAAATTGGTCATTCCTATGTCAAATTTTACTCAAATCTACAAGGGTAAATCCAAGTTAGTCGACTACAAGACCAGAACTATCTATCCAATCACACCTAAAGACTGGGATTGTAAACTTTTGGTAGTCAAGGTCCCAAATTTCTTGAATGACACCATAGAAACCCATATTTGAGAGAATTGGGTTTTTATCCTTAGCACTAGCAACTTGCATGGTTTGTGCAAGTAAATAAACTCCACTATTTTGAGTTGTCCGCACATCATCTTGTGCCTTGATATTGAATTTAATACCTTTAATAAGATAGCTCCTATATAATGGCACCGCCATGTTTGGACCAGCTGCTAGCCACCTTAAATTTTCTGATACGCCATTATTGTCTTCCTCAAGTTCACTTTGAACCTGCAAATTAATCAAATCTTAATTCAATCTAACATAGAAATAAGAAGAAAATTAAAAAAGAAATATGTTATTCAACAACATATACCTTGAAGCGTAGCCATTGAATGAAAGTGCTATTGTGCTTATCCTGCAGCCACTTTGTTCTCTTTCTAAATTTTGGATAAGCAGTCTTGATGTGGATCATATGTTGCCTACATGACACGAAAAATTCAAGCATTGCGGTCCCAAATATATAAGATAAACATAAGAAATAATTTAAAATGGAAACTTGAAGAATAAAACTCATACGTACTCGATATAAGGTAGGACTTTCTCTGTATTCTCCAAGACATATAGATGTGCTTGATTCAACAGGTCCTGATCAACTACGCTCATTGTGCAACCTGATAATGGCTTTGAAACTCCCATCTTTTGGCTTGAAGGCACTCCAACTGTACTAACATCAGATAAATGTTGAGTACAAAACTCTACCGCTTCTTCAGCTATATACCGCTCAGCAATGCAACCTTCGGGACGAGTACGATTCTGAACATACCCCTTCAGCACTTTCATATATCTTTCAAGCGGATACATCCACCTAAAATATACTGGCCCACATAGACGAACTTCTCTGACAAGATGTACTACTAGATGAACCATGATATCAAAGAATGAAGGGGGAAAGTACTTCTCAAGCAAAAACAGAGTAACTACTACATCTTCTTCCAACTTATCTAGCTTGGAAACATCAACAGTCTTTGCACATATAGCATTGAAGAAGAAGCACAAGCGAGTTATTGCATACCTTGCAGGCTTCTCCAAAACAGAACGAATTGCCACAGGGAGCAATTGTTGCATTAAGGTATGACAATCATGTGATTTAAGGCCAAGAAGTCTTGAATCTTGTAAAGATACAAGATTTTTAATATTTGAAGAATAACCTTCAGGGACCTTCATACCATAGAAAAAATTGCAAACCTCTCTCTTCTCTGCTCTTGACAAATTCCAAGGCCCAGGAGGCAAACGAGTACGTCTTCCTCCATACTGGGGTTGCAAATCAGTTTTGACCCCATGTTCAATAAATCTAATCGAGCAGCAATCCCATCTTTATTTTTTCCAGGGATCTCCAGCAATGTACCAATGATACTATCGCAAACATTCTTCTCAATGTGCATAACATCTAGGGCATGCCTCACGGGAAGGTATTTCCAATACTCGAGATCAAAGAATATTGATTTCTTCTTCCAACAAACTCTGTCACCATTTTCAACCATATGCAGCACTTCTTCTCCGGTTAATGGCTCGGGAGGTATGCCATATTCAGGTTTCCCATTAAAAGCTGCACGTTGCCTCCTATATGGATGATTGATTGGTAACCATTTTCTATGCCCAATGTAACAAATTTTGTGGCCATTTTCAACCTGTGACTAGGTGTATCATCGCCGCATATTGGACAAGCTTTATATCCTTTAACAACACAACCGGATAAGTTTCCATAGGCGGGGAAATCATTAATTGTCCACATTAATGCAGCTCTGAGTGTAAAGTATTCTCCATTATGTGCATCATACACTCCTCTAATCCCAACCCACAAAGATTTTAAATCATCAATCAAAGGCTCCAAGTAGACGTCTATATCATTTTCGGGTTGTTTAGGACCGGAAATCAATAAAGTTAACATCATGAACTTTCGTTTCATGCACAGCCATGGAGGGAGATTATATGTAACTAAGATAACCGGCCAACAACTATATCTGCTACTTAGAGAACTGTGGGGATTGAATCCATCGGATGAAAGAGCCAATCTCAAGTTTCTCGGCTCATTACCAAACTCAGGCCATTTATCATCAAGAAGTTTCCAAGACGGGGAATCCGCCGGATGAGACATCTGACCGTCAATTGATTTTCTAGCAACATGCCAAGTCAAACTCTTAGCTGTCTCATGTGATTGAAACATCCTTTTAAACCTTGGAATTGGAGGAAAATACCACACCACCTTTGCTGGCACACCCTCTTTCAAGATTGAATCTTTGCCTTGCTTCCACCTTGAGATACCACAAGTAGGACAATTAGTTGAATCCTCATACTCCTTCCTATACAAGATGCAATCATTGGGGCATGCGTGCATTTTCTCATAACTCAGCCCCAATGCACACAAAGTCTTTTAGCCTCATACATAGAGGTTGGTATTGTATTTCCTTCTGGAAGCAAATCGCCTTGAAGTATCAATAATTCTGTAAAGCAGACATCACTCATCCCATGTTTTGCCTTCAAATTATACAACTTCACTAATGCCGATAACTTCGTGTACTTTCTACAACCAGGGTACACTGGTTGATCTCCATCCCCAATCACATTGGCAAACTCATACGGATCGGAACCAAAATCACCAAAATCACCAAAATCACCAAAATCATTATCATCCATATCAATTTCTTCAGACACAAAGCTGTACCTACTATGGCCATCATCTTCTTCAACATTTCTACTAGCATTAGTAGTTGCTTCCCAAGGTTCTCTGTGAAATGTCCAATTCTTATAGCTTTGGTCAATTCCATTAAAGTATAAGTGATCCCTTATAATTCCAACCCCAAACAACTTCAAATTAACACATTTAACACATGGACAACGGATATGTGTTGTAGTTAGAAGATTTTCTACAGCAAAGTTCAAAAATGCTTCCACCCCAAATTCATATGCCTTCGATCTTCTATCCGAGTGCATCCATGACTTATCCATCTCCGACACTATAACCTATATCTATAATAAAGTGAAAATACAGGCAATGACCATCACTATAGCAGATTATACAAAGATTTAATAGTAAGTAATACACAACAGAGACGACGGGTTTTAAACAAAAACAGTCGTATTTGGCATATATAGACGACGGATTTTCAACAGACGTCGTCTATTATAAGTAATACAAGCGACGGTTTATGAAAAAACCGTCGTGTATAAGTAATACAACGACGGTAGTTTAAAAAAACCGTCGTGTAATCGTCGTCGTATGCCTTAAAATTCTTCGTGTCTCAGTTTATATTCAAGAACACAAAACCCATTAAGAACACAACATATATATGAAACCAAGCAAGAAACCAACATATACATGAAACCAAGCAAGAAACCAACATATACATGAAACCAAGCATGAAAACAATAAATCCATTCCCAATTTAACATAACATAGGGTGATTAAAAGATCCGACAAAATTAAATCCATTCCAAATTCAACATAACAGATAATGTAATCCATGAACCCATTAAACAGAAAATCCATGAACCCATACGCATAAGCACATTATTAACTGATCGCAAAGCATACAACCTAATATCATTCAATGAATTTACAAGGGGAAGTTAGGGTTTGTACTTACAGGTTGGACGAGCTCACAGATTCGACGGAGCCTGGAGAGTGCAACTTTTAATTAGAGCAGAAGTGAGAGAGCGAAATGTTATGTCGCGTGAAATCTGAAAATTTTAGTTTTCAGGGTTCGAAGTATAAGAATAAGAGCCAAATCTAAAAAATTTAGGTCGCGCGAAAATTTTTATAGCGCGCGCGTTTTTAAACGTCGAAAAAAAAACCAAGGCGAAAGTTCTACAAGGACCGACGTAAATTTAATATTCCACGACGGAAACTTCATTTTTCGGATTAAGAACGTAAGGCCAATCATTTTGAAGCTTCATTTTTCGGATTAATTTTAAATTTATTTTGAATATTTTTATATAACGACGACTGAAAACCCACGTCGGGGTTAAGAAATTAATGACGTTGTAAATTATATAAACCGACTTACATACTAAAATGACGTCGTTTAAAGCCCAAACCATGTCGTATATTTTACTTTACGACGTAAAATACGTATTCCACGACCCAACCATCGTCGTTAAAAATTAATACCCTAAACCCACAAAACTAAATTATACAATTTAAAAATTAAGTTTATAAAAGTTTTTATGGTTTTACAGCCTAACATATACCCTAGACTACCCAAAAATTTTACTTTAAAAATAAACCCCAATAAATAACAACCCTAATCTCTAACCCCTAGACTCTAAACCCTAAACCATAAAACTAGAAGTGTTTTTATGTCTCATCAAAACAATTTGGTTTTGGATGGTCATTTTAATTTTTTGTTATTCAAAATGAATTTTTTCAAGGTTTATGTGGAAGAAAATATATCAATGACTTCATAGGAGTTGACTTTTCATTTTTCTGATTTATTTTAAATTTATTTTGAATATTTTGATTTAAAAATAATAAAATATTCTTATCACAATAACAAACCACGTCGGTGTTAATAAATCGAAGGCGTTGTAAATTGTAATAGACGACTAACATATTAAAATGACGTCGTTTAAAGTAGAAACCATGTCGGATATTCTAATGAGCGACGTAAAATATGTATTCCACGACCCAAACACCGTCGTTAAAAATTAATATCCTAAACCCTTAAAACTAAATTATAAAATTTAAAAAATTAAGTTTATAAAAGGTTTTATGGTTTTAAAGTCTAACATATACCCTAGACTACCCAAAAATTTTACTTTAAAAATAAACCCCAATAAATAACAACCCAATCTCTAAACCCTAGACTCTAAACCCTAAACCATAAAACTAGAAGTGTTTTTATGACTCATCAAAACAATTTGGTTTTGGATGGTCATTTTAAATTTTTGTTATTCAAATTGAATTTTTTCAAGGTTTATGTGGAAGAAAATATATCAATGACTTCATAGGAGTTGACTTTTCATTTTTCTGATTTATTTTAATTTTATTTTGAATATTTTGATATAAAAATAATAAAATATTCTTATCACAACAACAAACCACGTCGGTGTTAATAAATTGTAGGCGTTGTAAATTGCAATAGACAACTAAGTCGTTAAAATGACGTCGTTAAAATGAGAAACCATGGCGGCTATTTAACTATACGACGTAAAATATATATTCAACGACTTAACTGCTGTCGTTACAAAGTAATACCCTGAACCCTTAAGAAATTGAAGATGTTGTAAACCATAAACGACTCAATTGTTCAAAAAACGTCGTCTAACTATCCTTTTACGTCGTATTTGTTTAAAAGTATTACACGTCGGTTACGCAATTTGCATGTATGTTTTTTTTTTTTTTAATTTAAGAAAACCTCAACAAATTTTTACATTAAATATTATAGAGAAAATTTGTACATTATACATAAATATCAAGTGTTCAACAATTGCCCTATTTAATAAATTGGAAAACAGTCTCTGCCCATTCATTCCGGACTTCATCAATGGCTTCTTTGGGGTATGAAGCTTCCTGGTTTCCCTTGGCATACTGCATAAACAATGACTATTAGGGTTTATAAATAAAAAGAAATTCAATCACAGACGACGATATTTTTCATAACCGGCGTAGTATATATATTCAACGACGGTAATTTTACATGACCGTCGTTGATAATACAAAAAACGACGTGAAATGTATGAAGGTAATTTCTTCTTACCTTATTCTCAAACCCCAAGGAAGGATCCATGATGATGTCCCTCATGAAGCGCATCACATAATACCCGCATTCGACACTGTTGGGTTGCTTTGGTGTGCCTGAGAGAGTTTTCCAAATTACAGCTTTACGTCCTGCTCGGCCTATGTGAGAATTATATATTTTTATAGCACTATTCACGATGTTTTTAGCCTCTTCATCGACCACACGATGACCTGGCAGAGGATCCAAAAAATAGACGGTCTCCTTCTTTGCTCTTACAATCAGCAAGATCCAATGGCGGCTGCACAAAATTAATATAAACACGACGGTTATTTACAAAAACGACGTATTATAATATTTCACACGACGAAATAAATAATAAAACGACGACATTATATATTTATCACAACGATAAATAAATACCGACGTGGTTAGTAGTTTCAAACGACTTAATAAAATAAAATACCGACGTGGTTAGTTTATAAGCTGTCATTTATTGAAAATCTTAAAAACAAAATCCTAAGGAGACTAACCATGGATTGTAAGGCATCATGAAAATCTGTTCCCCGTCTGTCTTCTGAAGTCGAGCTGCTACCAGTCGTGATCTCTCAGCTACTGTACCAGAGTTGGCACTACCTGTAGCAGGGTCGATGAAGCCAACCATGCTGCACATTTTTGCTTGTTTCAAAACATCATGTAAGTGCCTAAATACATAAAATAATATAAACAAGTCAGCACAAAAAAACACACGGCGGTTATGTATACAAAACGACGTATTATAATATTTCACACGACGTACTGAAATAGATGAGGACGTTATAATATATTTATCACGACGGTACGTTATAATATAATATTTCACACGACGTGGTTAGTTAGTTAAGACGACGAAATATATAAACCAACGACGTATTATTTTAAAATTACGAACCTCATATATACAGCCACCACAGTAGCTCCAATTTCTTCCATGCCTGCAAATTGTGTAATATCTTCAGGCAGGAGGAAGGTATCGCGATCACTCCCAAACACCTCCTTATCAATTTTAAATTCCAAGATCTTATCCTCAGGCAGGATTGTCGTTTCCACATAACGACAAAGGCTTTTCAAAGAAGATGGCGCCTCCATATTTGAATAATCACCAACTTCAATAACCTGTTCAAAGAAATAAAAAAAAATGACGTGGTAATTAAATAAAGACGACGGTGTAAGGAATTAAACGTCGTCTGAAAAGTATTTAAACGACGGTGAAAAAATATCGACGTCGTGGTAAATATTTTATTACGTCGTAAAAATATCGACGGTGTAATAAATAGTTTATTCCGACGGTGAAAATCAATTAAACGTCGTGGTAAATATTTTATTACGTCGTAAAATAATTCCGCCGTCCAATTTGTAAACAACGACGGATTAAAGAAAAATATCAACGTCTGAAATTTTGAAAAAAAAATATAAAAGGCAAAGTTATGTGAACATACCTTGTCGTCATGCTTTTCTTCATCTTCTTTCTCCTTTTCTTCTTCCTTCTCTTCTTCTCTTTTTTCTTCTTTCTTCTCTTCTTCTCTTTTTTCTTCTTTCTTCTCTTCATCCTTGGCAGTATCATCCTCAACATGGAGGGATCTCACATCACCTCCAGAGCGGCTAGCTTTGTCAGACGACATTGGATTTTTGGGGCTTTGGCTAATTCTTTGTTTAAGAATATTTGGATCAAAATTGGGAATTAATTGGGAAAGCTGACTCAGGAAATGCTCCCTCTCGGCCTCCACCAATTGTTTTGTTCTAGCCTCCATCCTTAAGGCCTCTTCCCTTGCCTTAGCCTCCATCTTTTTAGTCTCTTCTTGAAGGAGAACTCTTAAACTCTCCTTCAAACGGTCGTCAAAGCTAACCCTCTGTGGTTTGGGTAAATTGAAATACTGCCTTTGGGAAATCCCAGCACCTACTCCTCTCAATCTGCCAGGATGCTCGGGGCCCAAAGCCATGGTCAGCACATCCTTGCTGCCATCTACTCTGACTTTGCCTTCCGAGACTTGTTTCTGCAAATCATCCTAAAAAAAACACCCGACGGTTAATTATATACAAACGACGTATTATATAATTTCACACGACGCAAAAACATATAAACCGACGTTATTATAACTTATCACGACGGTAGTTATACCACCGACGTCTTATGCTATAATTACAGAAAACATAGTGATTCCTATGTAGACCTTTAACGACGTTATTTAAAAATTATCGACGTGGTAATACAATTCACACGACGCTAAAATGAACCACCGACGTCTTATGCTATAATTAAATAAAACAGAGCAGTTTTTCCTATTTAGACCTTTAACGACGTTATTTAAAAAGTGTCGGCGTGGTAATACTATTCACACGACGCTAAAATGAACCACCGACGTCTATAATTAAAGAAAACAGAGTAGTGATTCCTAATTAGACCTTTAACGGCGTGTTTTAAAAGTTCGACGTGGTAATATCATTCACACGACGAAAAAAAATAACATCAGGCGTTAAAAGAATTTTTCACAGTTTAATAAAAATTTAAAACAGAGTGAGCAGGCTTACAATTAATTTTGCTTTTTCTTCCACCTTTGGATCGGGGATGTTACCATGTTTGTCCTGTCTAGCTCTCTTCCATAAGGTAGATCGATCAATTTCTACCCCCGGCATGGTTTCCTCCAATTCATCCTCCAATCCAGCATATCCTTTTCGAGACAATCGATGATTGTACTCGAGTTTCTCCCTAATCTGTGCATGTTGAGAATGCACAGACTCAAAATCTTGGGAAAGCCTTGAAGCTACAAAGGCATCCCACTGTGCTTTCTCTATGAATTTATAAGTTTCGGGGGGATGGCTTAATTTCTCCTTGTCATTGGTGTATGGAAGGATATAATGCCTAGTTAGTGTAGACTTGAAATCCTTCCATTTCTTGGCAGCTGAAGCTAAAACAGATTTCTTGCCCCCTTGACCTACGACAAAAGCCATGTCAGCTGCCTCCCATATCTGCTCCTTAACATCCTTGGGGATTTGGGACCATTTCTTGTCCACAAGGGGAACTCTGGAGCGAGCCAAGACACCAATGTACGACTGCATTTCAATATGTGCTTGGCCAATACCTTTCCCCATTTTATTGT
Organism: Prunus dulcis; assembly: GCF_902201215.1. Lineage (NCBI taxonomy): Eukaryota > Viridiplantae > Streptophyta > Magnoliopsida > Rosales > Rosaceae > Prunus > Prunus dulcis. The sequence continues at coordinate 4,973,999 of NC_047651.1, forward strand.
ACTCAACAATTGGCCTCACTTTTTGAAGCTTTCTCTTCACAACACGAGGCATTGTGCTCATACCTCGACCAGTCTTTGAATCATCAGAGATTGTTGTCTGGCTGGTTGGTTCTGTCTCAGCAGATGATGAAGCAAACTTCATCTTCTTTGAAGACTTCATCTCCTTCGAAGACTTGTCTTGAGGAGCTACAATTCCAAGCTTCTTGGAGCCAGAATCTTTAGTTTGTTGTTGAGAAACCATTTTAACTGACAAAACCGCAAGTGAAAATATTTCAGGAAAAGATTAAGAACACAAACGACGGTTATTAATAAAATACGACGTATGATATGATTTTAAACGACGCAATGAAATAATCTCAGGCGTAATAAATGTTTAAAACCATTATTTATATAACGTCGTGGTATTTATGTTCACACGACGTAAATAGTAATACACCGTCGTGGTAAAAACATTATTAATAGAACGTCGTGGTATTGATTTCATACGACGTAAATAGTAATAAACCGTCGTGGTATTAACATTCACACGACGTAAAACAATAAGGCAGACTGTCGTCTTTTTAGATACCAACACTAGTTTCTTTTTCTTTATATTTTATCAAATAAGGGAAAAACAAAAACCATTGTTCAGAGAAATCAAACCTGCAATTAAACAAACAAATAAAAAAAGACTTTATTTTAAAAACAACTTTGTCAATTTTCAGACGACGGTAGAACGACTGACGAACAGTCGTGGTCTACATATTTAACCACGTAAATAAGAACTACCGTCGTCTTATTTAGTTGAGGTAGTTGTCTTCAAAGTTGGAAACTTTCCCTCTTTGTCTTTATATTTTATCAAACTTGGAAAGAAGTAAAATGATTTTGGCCAGAAAAAAGGTAAAAAGATTTTTCAAACAAAAAGCGTATGAGCATGCAAAACAGTAACCAAAATAGTGAAAATGAAAGCTTACCTTTTGCGTGCGATGAAAGCAAGAGGAAAAAGATCGATCTTTTTCGTTCAGAGACGACGAAGAAGACGAGAGGAAGACGATGAGATACTCTGACGGTGCTCTGACAGGAAAAAAGACGAAAAGTTTTCTCTTGTAGATTGAAATTTTTAATCGGGTTTGGAATCTGTGCATGTGTAAGTCGAAAAGTTGCTAATATATAAAACGATTTCAAAAAAATAATACGGCGGTTACATATAACTTCGTCGTTTTTAACTAAAACGACGCAATTTTTGTTTTGCGACGCAATTTAACTAAAACGACGTAGTTAACTAAAACGACGCAATTTAACGTCGTTAGGTTTAATATAACCGACGTTGTTTTCAAGTAGACGAAAAGTTGCTTACATATAAAACCATTTCAAAAAAATAATACGGCAGTTACATATAACTACGTCGTTTTTAACTAACACGACGCAATATTTAACGTGGAATCCTATCATTTAACGTCGTTAAGTTTAATATAACCGACGTGGATTTGAATTTTTAAATTATGAATAGAATTTTTTTTTCCCGTGACCTTTCAGTTTATTTTTCAATTACAGTGCGTTATAAATAGAGTTTTTTTTGCTGAGGAAATTTAAAACGAAGGAAATTAATATTCTGGAATATGTAAAGTTTCTTTTTCGGATGACAGATTTAAATAAAATAAGAATATAAAAACAACGACTGTTTTTTTTACTGTCGTCGTTTCTCGTCGTCTTAAGTAAGACTAAGACGACGTAATATATTTGTTGAGCGACGTTGATTGTACGATTTAAACGGCGGTTTATGAGTAAAAACGGCGGCTTTTATTGAAATTCGGCGGTTTATTTGTTGCTTATTTTATGAGTAAAAACGGCGGCTTTTATTGAAATCGTCGTCTTTACTTTCTACGTCGGTCGATTCATAACTTCTGCCGTCCTTTGTTGGCTTTGATTTTACACTGCTGAAATCTGTTTTAAATAGACGTCGGTTGTTTAATTAGGTACGTCGTTGTTTTTGAACAGCCATTTGAATCTCCATTTTTTAGTTGTCTAAGGTGGTATAACATGACGGTGTTTTTAGAACCGTCGTCTTTTTAAAAACCACGACGGTTTTCACTTGGACCGTCGTTGTTTTCTGGTCGTCTTTTTCACTTTTTGTAGTAGTGTTTGCTGGTGGGTTTTGCAAATTCTTTACAAAGATGAATGATTTTATGACTAAATTGTTCTTAAGTTATGTGGAATTGAAGAAACAGGCACAGAAGGACCTCGAAGCCGATCTTGATGTTGAAGGAGGCCAAGGCCAACCAAGTCAACCTGTCAGACCAAGAAAATCTCTCTTAGTTTTTCCAAGAAGTCATAGCAATCAAGAGCGAAATGGAAGAGATAACTAAAGACTTGTATGATCTTCAGAGTTTTAATATTTTATTATTTCAATTTTTTAAATATTTTTATTATTATTAACAGGTGAAACAGGTTCTGTCGTGTTGTGTGATTTGCAAATTGTAACGGGTCATGTTCGTGTTTGACATTTTCAACTCGTTTTCTTATCGTGTCGTGTTGTCAACCCGTTAAGAAAAGCGAGTTGACACAAAAATGACAGGTACACTGCAAAAACGACATGAATGCCAGGTCTACTAGTGTGCCACTGGCTACTCCAACCAACCTTGCCCACCTTGAAATCCATTCCCCCTTCCCTCTTCACAGCCCCTTCCTCCATTCTCCCTTCCCTCTACCCCTTCCTCCTCTCTCTACTATGGTACACCTACCTTCCACACTTGTTAGAAACTTGAAGGCATACATTTGGCAACTGCCTGTTTATTTTGCATGATGGCCCATGATAAGTTAGTTTTAAGTTGATTTTGAGATTTGATGTGATGAATTGAACAATTCATTAAACAATTCAGCAAGAATGATGTTCTACAGAAAATGGCATACTTTGTTAGTGACGAAGCAGAATTTCTGGTTTTCGTTTCACACCCTTGATTTCGTTCTGTTAATATCACCTCTGTTTTGCTTTTACTTTCAAAGGAAAAAGAAAAAGAAAAAGAAAAAAAAAAAGTAGTAGCAGTTCAGCTTTGTCTCATCATTAGGCCGATTGTGCTGCCGTGTTCTATAAGCATTTTGAAGGGAACTGATATCATTCGTAACCAAAAGAGAGAGGTATTAAAGTTCGTCTTTTTATTTCCTTATCTGTCCACTACTGTTTTATGTTCTTATTTTTATTTGAACTTAATTATTTCAGAAGTAAATCCAACTAATTATTTTCAATTAAAGAAACAAAGAAAATTAACAAATTTAAAGGAAAACTGTGGCCCAACTATTTCTTTTTCTCTTCAAAATTTCCCAAGAATCTTTGAATTTAATTGCATTTATAATTGGGGGAAAGATTTTCTTGCTTAGTTACGGTGGATGATGATTCAAAGAGCCCTTCCATCTCTTCTCTTATTTTGCTTCACTTTTGCTGTAGTATTTCTGTGAGAAATTTCTTTGTTTTGGATTGCAATTCAAAAACTATACTATTTCTAAAAATGGACATCCATTTCAAAAATTAGAGTCGTATCTTGATTTTTTTAAGTTAAACTTTTGTTTAGCGGGCATATTGGCTTGTTTGGATCTGTATGGGCATATTGAATCATACTCCATTTTGTGATTTCATTGAAAGTACTGCACTATTACTTTAATTCTTGTTTTTATTTATAACATTAGTAGCCCTCCTCCTGTATTACAATTTGATACAAACTGTGCCAAAGAACTGTATTTACCAATATAAAATCTTCTAACACAATAAGTCCGCCGACACTAAAGACATAGTGAGGAAAAACTTGAAACTATGACCAGTCAAAAATAAAAGCCTTATTTACCAAAAATAATCTAACACAATAATGGAGGACAGCTGTGTGACGAGTCTAACGGTGTGGGTTTCCCCACGTTATTCCAAACGCACTTGTCTTTTTGCAATAATATTCTCACACAAAGACTCCAAGTCAATGATATTGAGAGCAACACAAATCTCAACTTCTCAACAGCCAAATCCTTTGCTGCAAAACTTGCTTCAAATCTTAACTCAAGTCCAAATCCTTTGCAAGGAACCGAAACATGGCTTTGGTTGGAGAGGCTTTTCTCTCTGCTTCCGTGCAGGTGCTGTGCGAGAAGATTGGTTCTCGTGAGTTCAGGGACTTGTTCCGGGGAAAGAAACTGGACGAGTCGCTTGTAAAGAAACTGAAGATAACGCTATTGAGCCTCAATGCAGTGCTTAATGACGCGGAGGAGAAGCAGTTCACTAACACTTACGTCAAAGAGTGGCTTGATGAGCTTCAAGATGCTGTCTTTGATGCAGATGACCTTTTGGATGAGGTCAATGCTGAAGTTCTGCGATGCAAGGTGGAAGCTGAATATCGAACCGTCAAAACTCAGGTGTGGAACTTCCTCTCTACTTCTCTTAATCCTTTTTATCAAGGCATGAATGCTAGGATTCAAGAGTTGTTTGATAGATTAGAACACCTCGCAAAACAAAAGGATTTCCTTGGGCTGAGAGAAGGTGTTGTTGGGAGGAAGGTTTCTCAAAGAACTCCAACAACTTCCTTGGTGGATGAATCTTGTGTGTACGGTAGGGATGGAGATAAAGAAAAGCTGATGAAACTGTTGTTATCTGATGATGCAAGCGACAAGGATGTCTCCGTCATCACCATAGTGGGAATGGGCGGGGTTGGCAAGACAACCCTCGCTCAGCTCCTTTATAATGATGAAAAAGTGAAAGAGCATTTTAATCTTAGAACCTGGGCTTATGTTTCGGAAGCTTTTGATGTTACTAGGGTAACTAAGACCCTACTTGAGTCAGTCAGTTCAAAAGCTTACGATAATAAAGACCTGAGTTTTCTTCAAGTTGAGCTAGGACAACAAATAAAGGGCAAGAAATTTCTGTTTGTGTTGGATGACCTTTGGAATGAGAACTATGGTGATTTGAGTCTCTTGCAACGTCCTTTTGCATCCGGGGCAAGTGGAAGTTGGGTCATTGTGACAACACGTAACGAAAGTGTTGCAGCTCGCATACGCACCGTTCCAATTCACTTTTTGGAACAGCTGTCCAATGAGGATTGTTGGTTGTTACTTTCAAAACATGCCTTCGAAAATGGAAACTCAAGTGCACATCTAGAGCTGGAAGAAGTTGGTAAGAAAATTGCTTCTAAGTGCAACGGTTTACCATTAGCTGCAGAGACACTTGGAGGCCTCTTACGTTTCAACACAAATTTTGGGGAATGGAATAGCATACTAAATAGCAATATTTGGGAGTTGCCTCCTGAAAAATGTAATACAATTCCAGCTCTAAGATTGAGTTACTATTATCTCCCAACTCATTTAAAACGATGTTTTGCTTATTGCTCAATTTTTCCGAAGGGCTATAAATTCCAAAAGGAAGATATTGTTCTACTGTGGGTAGCAGAAAGTTTAATTCCACAAGCTGAGAGTGAGAAAAGAATGGAAGAGCTCACTAAGAAATACTTTGATGACCTATTATCACGATCATTTTTTCAAAGATCAAGATATGAGGAATCAAAGTTCACAATGCATGATCTCATCAATGACTTAGCTATGTCTGTGGCTAGGGAATCCTGTTTGAGATGGGAAGGGGGCGAATCACATGAAGTTTTGAAAAGAGTTCGGCATTTGTCGTATGCTAGTGGACAATTTGATTGTGCTGTGAAATTTGAGCCATTATATGAGGTTAAGCATTTGCGAAGCTTCCTACCTCTTGGAAGAGAAAGGCTTACAGGTTATATAAGTAAAAGGGTTTTACATAAGTCATTGCCAAATTTAACATGTTTACGGATGCTAAAATTGTCAAACTATGGTAATATTGTTGAGTTACCCAATTCTATTGGTAATCTCATTCATTTGCGCCACTTGGATCTCTCTAATACTGCAATCAAAAGGTTGCCTGCCACAATTTGCACTCTCTATAGTCTACAAACATTACTATTGGTAGGTTGTGAGTCTCTTTTTGAATTGCCTGCAGACATGAGAAAATTGATTAACTTGAGGCATCTTGATTGTAGTGGAACTCAAATTGAAGAGATGCCAGTGAAAATGAGTAGACTAAAAAGTTTGAGAACATTGACTACTTTTGTTGTGGGGAAATCTACTGGATCGACTATTGGCGAATTGGGGGAGTTGTCCCATCTTGGAGGAAAACTTTCAATTTTGAAGCTTGATAACGTGGTTGATGGTAGGGATGCCTTGCAAGCTAATTTGAAGAACAAACAAGATCTCAAGGATTTAGAGTTGGCATGGGGCTCCAAAGAAGCCGATCATTCCGAAAAGTTGAGAGATGTACTTGACAAGCTCCAACCTGGCATGAATTTGGAGAAATTGACCATCAAACATTATGGTGGGACCAGCTTCCCAAACTGGTTGGGACACTCTGCCCTCAATAAAATAAAAGTTTTGCGCCTCGAAGGTTGTCGTTATTGTTTCGAGTTGCCACCGCTTGGACAGCTACCTTCTCTTAAGGAGCTCAACATATGTAGGATGGAATTTCTTAGGACGTTAGGTCCTGAGTTCTATGGTCAGCCATTTCAGCCATTTCAATCGCTGGAGATGATGGAGTTTAGGGAGATGGCAGAGTGGGAGGAATGGGTACCAAGTGGAAGTGAAGGTCCAAACTTTCCTCGTCTGCGGAGGTTGATTCTAAGTAGGTGTCCAAAGCTGAGAGGAAGCTTGCCTTGTGATCTGCCTTGCTTGAAGGAGCTTAGCGTGAAAGGGTGTGGGGTTTTACATGATCAAAGGGCCACTGCTACCACTAGTACTAGTACTAGTCTCAACTACAATTCTCTTGAAGAATTGGAAATAGAAGATGGATGCCAAACAGGACTGTTATCATTACTAGAGACAAAGCTCCTGTCCCGACTTTATGTTAGACGTTTTAATGACATACAGTGCTTGCCCAACATCAATCGTCTTCAAAGTTTGAGTCTCTGGCGTTGTCCAAGGCTATTGTCGTTCCCTGAAGATGGCCTACCCACTTCGTTGACCTCACTTGAGATTAACAGTTGTAGGAGATTAGAATTCCTACCTCATGAGATGTTGGCCCAATTAACAGCGCTCGACTCTTTGACGCTATGGAATAGCTGTGATTCAATGAGGTCCTTCCCCTTGGGCATTTTTCCCAAATTGACGACACTTGATATTCGCAATTGTGAGAATCTGGAATCGCTTTGCTTGATTGAAGAAGAAGGAGCGGTCGAGAATCTCAGTCATCTCAATAATTTAAATATTGAAGGCTGTCCAAATTTGGTGTGTTTTCCCCAGGGAGGATTGCCCACTCCCAACCTGACTCAATTGTGTTTCAGCAGATGCGAGAAGTTGAAGTCATTACCTGAACGCATTCACACCCTCACAGCCCTAAGATTATTAGATATAAGGGATCTTCCAAATCTGGAATCAATTGCAGATGATGGGGGTTTGCCTCCCAACCTCCGATATTTTACAATTGAGAATTGTGAGAGACTGAGGGCTTCATCTTCATCAGTGGGAGACTACTGTAACTGGGGTTTGCAAGCACTAGTCGCCCTTAAATTCCTTAAAATTGGTGGCAGGGGAAGTGATGAAATCTTGGAGACGTTGCTCAGGCAACAACTGCTCCCTACCACTCTTCAGAGTCTCCACATCAAGGAACTTTCGACTCTGAAATCTTTGGATGGAAGGGGACTTGCACACCTTACTTTTCTTCGAAGTCTATCTATTGGTAGGTGTGACAGTCTGGAATTCCTGCCAGGAGAGGCACTTCAACACCTCACTTCTCTTCAAGAGCTATATATTTCCAAATGTCCGAGTCTCCAATTCCTGCCAGAAGAGGGTATGCCGCCATCTCTTTCTTATCTGCATATCTACAAATGCTCTGGCCTAGAGAAAATGTATCAGAATAAGACGAGACAAGATCATTGGGCCAGCATATCTCACATTCCATGCATCCGGATAAATGACGAAGTGATCATATGATGATATGACTGCGCTCTCTCTTACATAGAGACAAACAAACTCAGGTCTTTTATGTACTTCAAATAACCACTTTAACTGCTTTTCTTCTAATTTGATACAAAAACTGAAATTCACTATCCAAATAAACCGAAATACACATTTTTAACTATTTTTATGTCCACAAATTTGTTGAATTGCCCCAAATTTGCTATCAATTTTGCATTCAATTAACCTTACAATAGCCCCAAATTTGTGTTAATTTGTCCCCTGTTTTGTTAATGTTTTTTTTTTTTCCTTCTGTTTATACCAAAATGAACAACCTATAGGGAACAGACACGTGGACAAGACTGAGCCTAGCCATGGTAGCCTTCGGCACTTTACCTACCGATCCGGTAACTAGGGCAACTCCCATCCCTAGGACACGTGGTTTGCTCTCAATCGACATGTACAGTCCCACATTGAAATTCTAAACAATATGCACACCTCCCAAGGTCTATAAAAGATGACCACTATCCCAAAAAAAAAAATGGAGGTAATCAGAACTGACAGTCTAAGCATGCTAAATCTGTACTTACTAAAACATTGGAGAACCTTCGGCTGGTACCACACCGGTGCCTAAAGGCCTTACCGAGCGTTTGTTATCTTGCAGGTCACACGCCCTACCGAGGCCCATAGCATACCGAGGGCCCAACATCACTAAGTTGAGCTGAAAGAAGCATTCCACTTTGGGAAAGAGAATAGAAGGAGTCAGTCTTATAATAGGATCCCTCTGTCTTGCATTGGGTTAACTGGAGCTTATATAAAGCGATACGCAGAAGAGAGAGAATTCGATCAACTCCTTGAGTTGCTTCCTTAGCTTTGATAGGTCAGGGGGACCATTTTCAGGCGCAAAGCCTCGGGTTCCAGCTCTATCTTATGGTCCACCGAAAGGTGCCTAACCACTTTTTTGCATCGACAGCTTCTAATGAAAGTATGTGTCTCATCAAAAAGAAAAAGTTTTGATCGATACTTACTGCTTATTTTGAACTGAAGACATAGGTGGCACAAAACGCGCAGTCGTACTTCCGTCCTAATTGGAATGCCATCTCATCTTCTATATACTGTTACCAGGTTGAAGCTTGTGTATGTTAGGCTCTTGTAGTTCTGATCACAAAAATTGCTTGACAAATCGGAAGTCGCAATTAGGCTCTTGTAGTTCCGAATAAACCGAAATACACATTTTAAACAATTTTTATGTCAATTGCCCCAAATTTGCCATCAATTTTGCATCCAATTAACTTTTGCAGTTGCATCGAATACTTCTTCCCAGATCATGCTTGCTCTCTGTTGTTCAGCACATTTTTATTTATTTAATTCATATTCATTTTTTACTTATAACCATAGGCACACTCTGTTTTAATTTTGTTCATTTATTGTTAGGATGTTTAATCTCTGTTTTGAGGTTGTGTTAACTTGTCCCCTGTTTCGTTCATAACAAGCATCACTTTCCATTCATGATTAAGTAATCTTTCATCATAAAATTCCTTTCTCTACGTAATAACTTGAAAACGTCATTTATGAGTTTCCTTTGAGATGTATGAATAACCTGTGAGAGCTCAAGTTCTAGGACAGACAATGTTGAGGAAACTCCATGCTTGGTCTTGTACAATACTAAGATTTTCCTCCGGTAGGGAATCACATAAGTGTTCCTTATGCAATGAATATTAATGCTGCACACTTCATTAATGACTTGTTTATTTAGAAGAAACATTTTTTATTGAAAAAAGATAGTAAAATACCACAGAAGTGAACAAGTACTCGTCCACCACAGAACAGAAACAGAGCTGATCTTAAGAGAAATACAACTATAAGAGCTTTAACAAAGAAATTATCCTTGAGCTGACTTCCATCCCTGAATTGTGATTAAACCAATGCTCAAGGTGAAGATAGGAACTTCATTCTATTCGGAAGCTCTTCCATCCCCAACCCCTTACAAATTGGATTCATATAAATCTACCTAATTGCCGTGCCATTGATTATAACATTTGATAATTGAATATGCATCTTTCAGTGTCGTCCCCTTTAAGTTTTTAGCTTTGACGTAGTCTTTATTAGTGTTGGCCTTTCAAGGACAGCCAGTTTTATACTGAAAGTTGTTTCCAAGAAAACCTAGTGTCTTTATTTTGAACGAAGGAATTATGGTTCCTAGTTGCTTCCAAATTGAAGCAATATGGGCAATATATGGTCAGAAAATAGTCTTGCCTTGAATTATAATCTTTGTTTCTAGAAAATATGTTGGTGCTTTCTGTTTATATCATTCCCCATTGGGGAAAACCCAAGCGTTACCCAATTCGACATTTCAAGGTAGCTGCTGACAAAGCCAGCTCTTCTTTCATGTCTTAAGTTTTAGGGACTAACTGTTGTCCAGAATTGAATTCATTTCTAGAACAAATATTTGCCCTCAATTCTGCATTCACTTTAAATCTATGCGATCCGAACTTGTTTTTGATAACATTAGTAGCCCCCCTGTTTTTGACACACCACGAGATGGATTCATGCCACCCTACGAATGTTCTGTTAATAATAGCATAATTGAACGTTGTTTATGGCTTAAATGGAAAACAAGAAGCATCTGCATGCTTAAATTAAATATGGAACAATATTTATCCAAGAAGAAGAGAAGTTGTGGAAGCAGAAAAGTCTGTTGTGGATAAGATGTTTTGTTACTGTCATATGTTTTGGCATTCCGCTGCGGTCACTTACAGGAAGACTTCTCCTGTCAACATTTTCCCCTCATTAGCTATGAAAGTAGAGGATGATACAGAGTGAGTTTCATGGCTCATTGTGGTGACTCTTTATTTTTCCGTTATAATTACACTATTCAAGCAGTTTTTAGCTCCATTCTTAGGACAATTCTCCAAGGGGAGAGTTGATATAGGAGGGAGATTAATGTCCGGAGAAATTATAGAGTGGTACTGGAATACCGCGTGGCACTTGCCAGGTATCAAGGTATAAAGACTCATACACTACTACAAAAAGTGAAAAAAAACAACGACGGTCTAATTGAAAACCGTCGTGGTTTTTAAAAAGACGACGGTTCTAAAAACACCGTCGTGTTATACCACCTTAGACAACCAAAAATGAAGATTCAAATGGCTGTTCAAAAATAACGACGTACCTAATTAAACAACCGACGCCTATTTGAAACAGATTTCCGCAGTGTAAAATCAAAGCCAACAAAGAACGGCAGAAGTTATGAATCGACCGACGTAGAAAGTAAAGACGACGTTTTCAATAAAAGCCGCCGTTTTTACTCATAAAATAACACTACGAGGTTTTCGTATAAGACGCCGTATAATTACAAACAAATCCACGGCTTTAAAATACAAAATATCACCGTATTAAATTAATTTACAACGACGGAAAATATAAATATATCGACGTCATTATCGTATAGTTCTACGACGTTATCATTAAATCGTACAATAAAATTTAACGTCATATTTATTCATTTTATACGTCGTACATTTAATTTAAACCGTCGTCTTAATAAGAATTTTTGTTAACAATTTTTTTCTTTGATTTTCTTATCCTACGCCGGTAGATCTACTTAATGACAAGAATTGAAATAACCACGACGGTTTATATAGAAAACCGCCGACATAACCAGATTTTTCTGAGATCCCAAGGGTTACGAAATCTTACCAGATGGAACTCTGTTCCACATCATAATCTTAACAGATGACACAGATTTGCAATCAGAGAGACAATTTTTTGGAAGTTGATGATGTGTGTGCTTTTGTGTATCTACAAATATTATACCTAACGCCGTTGCAAATTTGCAATCAGAGAGACAATTTTCAACGACGGTTATATTATACCTAACGACGTTTAAAAAACAAATCAACGTCGCTCAACAAATATATTACGTCGTTTTAGTCTTACTTAAGACGACGAAAAACGTCAACAGTAATTCAAAAACAGTCGTTGTTTTTATACTCTTATTTTTTTTAAATCTGTCATCTAAAAAAGAAAATTTACATATTCCAGAACATTAATTTCCTTCATTTTAAATTTCTTTGATTTTCAGATTTCTTCATTCCAGCACATCTGATCTTCAGATTTCCCTGAGAAGCGAACTTTCCTTCGACAGCGAGGGGAGGCCAGGCTTGCATCTCTTTTGATGGAAAGCAAGGAGTATTCGAAGCACTAAGTGTCCTATCAGGCTTGATCAAGGAAGTGAGAAGGCTAGTTGACAAGCTTCTTCTTGTGGACATAGATTTGATGCGAGTAAGCTCAATTTCTATTTGAGAAAGACATCCAAATTATTGTCTTTGAGATGTGAGAGACAGTGTCTCTGAGAGAGGAAGAACCTGGAACCCTAAATGTAAACCCAAAATGAATGAAAGCGACAAATTTATAGAATAAATTTTTAAAACCAACGGCGGTCCTTACAAAAAACCGCCGTTTAAATTGTACAATCAACGCCGGTAAAACCGACGTATATTAATAAAAATTGTACAGAAATCCACGTCGGTAAATTAATAAAAACGACGTGTTAAATAATATACCATGACGCGAGTTATTACTTATGTACTTTAATTTTTGAGTTTACTACGACGGTACCTACAACACTACGGTCGTATTTATTTACCACGTCCGAAGTTAAATTTACCGTCATATTTTTTAATTTATACGTCGTAGTTATATGTAACCGCCGTATTATTTTTTTGAAATGGTTTTATATATAAGCAACTTTTCGCCTACCTGACTTACACATGCACTGTTTCCAAACCCGATTAAAAATTTCAACTCCCAGAGAAAACTTTTCGTCTTTTTTCCTTGTCAGAGCACTGTCAGAGTATTTCATCGTCTTCCTCTCGTCTTCTTCGTCGCCTCTGAACTTAAAGATCGATCGTCTTCCTCTTGCTTTCATTGCACGCAATAGGTAAGCTTTCATTTTCACTATTTTGGTTACTGTTTTGCATGCTCATACGTTTTTTGTTTGAAAAATCTTTTTACCTTTTTTTCTGGCCAAAATCATTTTACTTCTTTCCAAGTTTGATAAAATATACAGACAAAGAGGGAAAGTTTTCAACTTTGAAGACAACTACCTCAACTAAATAAGACGACGGTAGCTTCTTATTTACGTGGTTAAATATGTAGACCACGACGGTTCGTCAGTGGTTCTAGCGTCGTCTGAAAATTGACAAAGTTGTTTTTAAAATTATAGTCTTTTTTTATTTGCTTGTTTAATTGCAGGTTTGATTTCTCTGAA